>NW_006799066.1:2221848-2222284 GCF_000442215.2 Lipotes vexillifer | reverse complement strand
TCTTTCCCTTTCTGGGTGTTTGTTACATTAGTGTGGTTACTTTGTGAAAATTCATTTCATTATACACTTAGAATCAGTATATATTTCTGAATGTACATTATACTTCAGAGCCACAGCCCAGCGTGCCAGTGTATGGGGCAAAAGGAAACCGGTGCCCGTGCCTCGGCTTGGAGGAGCTAGAAAGCAAAGGAAGAATCCAAAAGTGATGTCCAAGGTGGAGGGAGGAGGGGCAAAAGAGCGTGAAAAGTAAAGGACTGAGAACTGAGCTTGGCCTGGAATGATTCAGCTTTATTATCTGTAAGGATGACCTTCCTCCTTGTGCTTTCTCTTTGCATTGTGGGAAGGCCTCACTGCTCTCTAATCAAAATCTCCCCACATTTTCAAGACCTGCTTTCTCCCTGGCCCAGTGCACACCTTTCAATGATTATGTAGGGAA
>NW_006799066.1:2209214-2221838 GCF_000442215.2 Lipotes vexillifer | reverse complement strand
AAGAGGCATAAAAGGAATTATTTCCTAGAAACAATACTGTATCACCTTCCCTATAGAGGCCCCATCTCTACATTATGACAGATGTCTGTTTTAGCTGAGTTTGAAAAACAACACAACAAGATGTGTTTCAGCACTTATACTGTGGAGAGAAAACATGGCTCTTTTGGGCACCAATGATGCACCAGCAGAATCTCCCCAAAGGTCACCAGATACACTCTCAGCCCCCATCTCTTTCTACGTGTCCTTTTGGCACGTCCTCCTCTCTCACTGGCCCTTGCAGTGGGCAGCCGGGTACAGGCATGTTTACCTTTACAGACCCTACATGGAACAGCTGAATCATTTGTTACAACTGGGGGGATGTGGAAGCAGGTTTGTAACAGAAAGGAAGAGAGAGTCATGTTAATAATTTCTCCTCCATCCATCCTGGGCCACCGTTTTTAAAAAAGAGACAAAGAAGGAAAGAAATGATGGCAATTTTGTAATTCTCAACCAGTGGCATATAATGTTAACACTTCTGGGAAGGTGATGGCTTCAGTAGAAAGCCTTGTAAGGACCTGGGAGTGGGCATCAGGTTGACAACGGCGGTAGGAGGGACTATTCTGACAGGCATGTCAGCCATTTCTACCTGATTCACATTAGGTTGACTGGAAGAATATACTCAAACAACTCTTGGCTGGAGGAAAAAAAGTGAAACATGATTCTCTTAGTGAATAAGTATTTATTGAGTGTCTACTATGTGCAGAACTAGATAGTTGCCGAGGTACTGACTACATTGGTTTCTGATAAATCCCAGCGAGTAACTCAATCCCAAAGCAGCATTTTATGCTTTGTTCACATTCCAGACTCCGGTCAGAAATCTTCATCCATCTGGTTGTATCCACAATATCCAAGATTGTTTCAATTTTGTAAAGTGAAGCCGACGAACACATAATAGAAATATTTTTTCTAACTGCTCACACACTTTGGAAAACAACTGGAAATTATTCACACAGTGCAAAATTATCTTTATTCAGAAGATCACATGAAGCAGCATGTTCACATCAAAAACATTTTACATTCGCAATAAACACCAGTCATTTATGCAAGAGCTTCCCTGGGTTGGTAGATATTTTTATTGCTTCATTTTGTTTCCGTCAAAGAAATGGAATAGATACTTTTAACCTATTATCAATTCCACATCAGGTGAAGAGAAGGGAAATGCAAAGCATGAGGAAGAGGTCAGGGAGGAGGGGAGGGGCCTCCAGTGTCCCCTATAAAGGAAACAGATTCAGACATGGTCACCCCAGACACCCTCCTTAATTTCTAATTTTATAAAGCAGAAAAAAATATGTATGTCCTAAGTCACACGTGCACACATATCCCTACACAGTTACCCGTGGATTCTAAGGAAATGCAGCTTTATTTAGTTTTCTAGGGAAAGGGTCCAGAATTACATCATGCAATTTTCTCCTTTGAACAGGTAGCTGGGGGAGTCACAATCTCCATTGTAAAATAGCACATGTCTGTAAGACGGTATGGTAGGCAGAAAAAAGCCCTCCCTGCCCCAAATGATTATTGGATGTATTACTTTGTAGGACAAAAACAAAACAAAACAAAACAACTTTGCAGATGTGATTAAATGAAAGATGTTAAAATGAGATTAGCCTGGATTATCCAGGTGAGCCCAATCCAATCACATGGGTCCTTAAAAGCAGAGGATCTTTGCCAGCTGTAGTCAGAGGGACATGTACCTACGTAATAATGACCGGAGAGATGCAATGCTCCTTAGGCTTTAAAGAGGGGGGCACAAGCCAAGGAATACGGGTGGCCTCTAGCAGCTGGGAAAAGCAAAGGAACAAATTCTGCCCTAGAGGGACTTCCCTGGTGGCACAGTGGTTAAGAATCCGCCTGCCAATGCAGGGTACATGGGTTCGAGCCCTGGTCTGGGAAGATCCCACATGCCGCGGAGCAACTAAGCCCATGCGCCACAACTACTGAGCCTGTGCTCTAGAGTCCGTGAGCCACAACTACTGAGCCCACGTGTCACAACTACTGAAGCCCATGCGCCTAGAGCCCGTGCTCCGCAACAAGAGAAGCCACCGCAATGAGAAGCCCGCGCACCACAATGCAGAGCAGCCCCTGCTCGCCGCAACTAGAGAAAGCCCACACACAGCAACGAAGGCCCAACGCAGCCAAAAATAAATACATAAATAAATAAATGAATAAATAATAAATAAATTTATTTATTTAAAAGAAACAAATTCTGCCCTAGAGTCTCCATAAAGCAACCACGTGCTGCAGCACCTTGATTTTAGCCCAGTAAGACCTGTATAGGACTTTGAACCTACAGAGCTGTTAAGATAATACATTTGGTTACTTTAAGCCATTATTTTGGGGTAATTTGTTACCACAGCAATAGAAAGCTGATACATGTGGGCTGGCAAATAAGGGTTTGTTGGTGCTAGTATCTCAAATAAATGCACAGAACCATTTTGACTAAGATGTCAGTGATATTACTGGAGGTGGGTCTGGCTATATTTGGTAAAAAGACTGACAAAATCAGGTCAAAGGGCTTGATTTCAATAACCATTCAGCAAGTCCTTATTATGTAGTAGGGAATGTTCATTTCTTTTCAATAGTAATTAATAGTCATATAAGGCTATGCTTCTATTTTTGTTATGAAAGCATTGTTGAAGCCTTACCCCTTACTTCACTCAATAGACCCTAAATAATACACCAAGTGGGAAATTTCTCTCAGAGTTTAGAACCAGCAGAAATGTTGCTCCTCAGAGCGAACTGTTGCATATATTCTTCTAAGATCATCTCAAGGGTATGACTTATTCCCACAAATTTTTTTTGTGAGTAGGAGCCAGATCTGTCTTGTTCTTGTTTGCTTTTCAGTACATACGTGCTAGGTACAAGGGATTCACCCAACATTATTTGTGAAGGGAATGAATTAATGACTAACTCTTGACTAGGTTTTGTGCATGGCCTTTATTGCCACATTGACCTTATTCTTGGCAGAACTGCTTTTCTTGGTTCTTCCTTTACCATTTTTTATTTATTTTTTCTAGCTTCATTATATTTGTCTTGTCTACTCTCCAAAGGACTTAGCTTGTGGGGAAAAAGAATAGTTGCATACTAACTACGATAGAATGAGACAGCACTAAACAGATATTCAAGTGTTACAGGAACCAAAAGGAAGAGGTGGCTAAAAGTAACTGGCATTTTGTTCAGGGAAGAAGGGCTTTTACAGAGGAGTGTCATTAACACAGACAGTTATTTGGGGGACACTGAATCATCTGGTGTTGCAAGAGCATAAGCTAGTGGGAGAGGAATCTGGAAAAGACAGTAGAATAACACTGTAAAGGACAACGCCAGCTAAGCTAAGGGATTATGGCATTACACCATAGGCAACAAGGAGCTACTGAAGGGTTCTGAGAAGACTAACCTGTTTATTTCTGTGTTTCAGGAAAACAAAACCAAGTAAAACAAAACTCTGATGACAATATAATGGATAGTTTCGAGAAATGGACCAGACGTCAACTTGAACTCTATTGCAATAATCCAAGAAACAAATAGTAAAAAGCACCAAAACATAGATAGCTGGGAACAGATTCGAGGGAAACTAAAGAATTAGAATCAACATGACGTGACCAGTGACTGGAAATGAGGATTGGGATAGAGGGGAAGAGAAAATGACTATGGGATGATGACATTTTGATTAAAAGCAATAGGAATGCAAGAAGAAAAGGAGGCATTGAAGAGAAGGTAATAATGCTGCACACCTCCTATGTATTGAATGACAACCATTTGCCAGGTTTTGTTTTAGACATTTTATACTCACGGTTATTCTGCGAAGTAGGTTCTATAGCCTTCTTTTTATAGCTGCACAAAAAGTTTTGGTATCTTCTCCAAGATACCAAATTAAGAGCCAGAAATCAAACCCTGGTCTGTTTGGGCACAAAGGTCATGCTCTTTATGCTATTCTTTACAGTCCAGGTTCACTTTGGACACATTGAACTTGAAAGCCAAAAGAATGTCCACACACAGAAAGCTGTTGCAGATGTGCCCGTGGTGCCCACGAGAATAACTGGGGCGTGAGATTTCAAGTCATCTGAAGGTAGATGGTGGCTGGGGAAGCATCTGAGGGAATTTAGGGAGGACACATGGGAACAGAGAAGACCAAGGATGTTACTCTTAAAAGGTAGCTGGAGAAAGAGGAAGTCAGAAGGGGAAACTAAGAACTAGAATAAGTGAGAAATGAATGGGGAGAGCATAGCGTCACAGGAGTTGAGGGGGCATGTCAATAAGGAGTGGGTAGTCGGCTGGAATAAACTAGAAAAATTCCAGGAGGGTGAGAAACAGAAAGGGGCCACTGGATTTTGCAAAGGGGAATCCATCAGGGGCTCTGCAAGCACAGCATCGCGTCAGTCATCATCAGGTACCGGGACAGCCCAGAAGCAAGACTGCAGGGTTGGGTGCTGAGGAGTAGTGAAGAAATACAACCTGTTCTTCATGACATTTAGCAACGACAGGAAGACCTGAGATAGAACAGAGGATGTAGGAGCAAGAAGAAAAAGATAAGGTATTTTTTGTGTGTATATTTTCCTGTCTATAGGAAGGTTTCCTTGGGTATAACAAGGCAGTGGAGAGGGAAGACTGTGAATATATTAGAAGGAGACGGGTTTTCCTCACTGCCTTGGGAGATTATTTGGTGGCGGTGGGAATGATAATGCTAGATGCTGACTACCTCCCTCTGAAGGCCACCTGCTGTGTCCGCATGGGTTGCTACAGGATGGACTGCAGACAGAGCTCTGGGCAGCTCTATGGCACATCTAGAAAATAAGGACTATTTAAACCCTCTTCAACTTAAACATGATATCCAACTAGGTTATATCGGTATTTAAAACACATCCACTGAGAAAAACGCTGTGTCTCAGACATGAATCATCGCTTAGCATAGTTATATCGTTAGTAAATACCAAGGATAATACCTCAAGTTTACGATTTTATTTTGCATACAGAAAGTAGCACTGATTTGAATACTTACACACAGGAAGTGCTTCTGTTTGCTACAGAAATTGATTTCAGCTTTGAAGTGAGCAATCATCAAACAAGTATTTAGAGTACCACAGGAAGAATATCTGCCAAAGTCTAGCCCCGGCGTACAGAATGCACAACAGCAAGAACGCACGATCTGCGTAATGGCCAGACATCAGGGGTGGAGAGAGTAGAATACAGTCTGACTCCCCAAGAGGAGCTACAAGAGCAATAAAGGCTTAGAATCAGCAACAAACATGAGATATGAGGAGACCCATAAAAGACACCAGTAAGTAGAAAGCTTCGTCACTTGGAGGGAGTTGAGAAAACAAATGAAAACTAGCAAAAGAAGCATGTCGGCCCTGAAGAGGAAGCCTGAAAGGAGCACATTCCATGCTGCATCCTAGATTACTTTGTCCCTAGAAGAGCAATTTTAAAAAGAGAGAAGGAATTCCCTGTGATCCAGTGGTTAGGACTCAGCTTTCACTGCTGAGGGCCAGGGTTCAATCCCTGGCGGGGGAATTAAGATCCCACAAGGCACAGGACAGGCTCAGGAGGATTTAGTAGGGCGATGGAGTGAGGGCAGGGCTGGGTTCTCCAAGAGCCACTCATGGAAAGTCAGGGTATGATGTCTTCCTCTGCATCCCATTCTTTCACATATTCAATACATTTTTACCCTGTATTCATGAAACAATACTAGGAAACTTGGGAGTGATACAATGATGTCATAAATGAGCTTTGCCTTCCCCAGATTTTCAGTTCAGTCTAGCTCTAGTTGGAAACAGTCAAAAAAATACCATAAATGGAATAACTAGGACAAAAGGAACACGTGTAAGAGTCTGTTTATATGTATGTAATCAGCATAACAGAAGAAAACTGGATATAGTCTCAGATTTTCTGAAAACCGAAGTGTTTGCCTTTGGTCCAGCAGTCACTATAGTGGGTATAGCAAACCCCACTTCCTCCCTTGTGGCGGCCTGGGAGTCATCCGCTGCTTCCAGGATGAACGCTTATCTGGACATTCCCTTCCTGGGCTTCTGCTTTCTCTGGTTCTCTCTGATGACCTCCCTTCCCCTCCACAGCCAAACTCAGCTGCCTCCACCCTGACATCAAACACAGCCTATTCGTCAGGGTCCAACTCCTGGGTCGTTTCCCTGACCAAATCCTCCCCACTGCTGTGTCCTTCTCTTTACCCCTTCCCACTGGTATGTGGTGCCACAGAGGTAACATCTAATTCTCTTCTGATCATTTCTTACATTTTAGAATATAGTCTGACATTTTTCTACTGGGATCGAAACCCATGTAGCATTTGTCCTCAGTTAAGGAAGACATGATAAATGTCATTATCTAAAGCTTTCAACTGCTGAAATAAATCTCCAAGAAAGCTGATAAGATTCAAAGAGCATAGGATTAGATCCATAATATTTGGGTTCAAATCCAGACTCTGACACCAGCTCACCATGTGCTCTAAAATAGGACATTAACCTTGCTGAGGCTCAGATTGCTCATCTGCAAAATACAGGGTTGAGGACGACAGAGTTCTCTGGCACTTCAAAATCCCCAGGCCCTGCGACCTTGCTCAGTGACAAGCGGTACACATATTCAGACCCATCCAGACACACTTCCATGAAGTGTTCACTGACGTTAGTGTCAACATTCAAACGTTAAGTCTGATCTTCCTCTTGAAATAAATCATTAGTTCTCCCCTCCTGTTATCAGTTCTTAGAAGATGCTTCAACCATGATAAGACATAATAAAAAAGGAAGATTAATTGGTGAACTGAAAAATCCTTGCAGTGACAAGGACACATAAAGGAAAAAAAAAAAGAGAGAGGGAAAAAAAAGACCAGAGAGAACACCGCATTCTTTTGCAGTCCTTGTTTATCTCAGGTTTCAAGGTTTTATTAGTGGGATGACCAGCTTACATCCTTAAAAATATACTGCCTAAATTGTTACTAAAGAGAAATATATAAGTCCTACTCTTGTTATTAACTAACCTTGATTAAAGCACTGATTTACAGTGACTTTCAACCCCTTGGGAGACATGATGCTACAACCTTTGCCACTTTATTTGCCGGCCCAGTGATACACGGAGTATCATTTTCTTCTATTTTTATTAACATAAATAAAATTTAATTTTGCTTGAGTGCATTAAATGAAACACCTCTCAAATAAATTTGAGACACTGTGAGTATTGCAAAATTGGATTTGGGAATCGTTCAATGACATTCTGTCTTGAGAGGCAGCAAAAAAGAACAGAAAATCCAGCTTCTATCTTCAAAAAGTGTGATACTTGCCGCTCACTTTCACCAAGGGCTCATCATGGGCCAGGGAATATCTTTTCATACTTATAGCAAGTCCTTCACACAGATGCCACTATTACTGCAATCCTAGTTGTGTTTAGGACAATCACATGGCACAGTCTGACATATGCTACAGAATATGTATCAACAAGGAACCCTTTCCTGGGGTTCACTAGAGAACCTGAAGTGATAAAAGTGGGAGAACATAGAATAAAAAGGATTACAGGAGGAAGTCAACTTCCTACAAAAGGTGACATTTGACTCAGTCTTGAAACTGTTATTAGATACAAATAAATGGTATTAAGTGGGAAGGACATTCCAGAAAAAAAAGAATTGTGTACGGCCAGGGAAGTCCTATCACAGTAATGAACACATCTGTACTTTGCTTGCTCCATGTCAGTTGTCCCCACTATGCTACAAGATTCATCAACTCTGAGACTCCACCTTGCTTCAAGCTATAATTCCAAGTCCCAGTATATGTAATATAAGTTGAATGAAGGGAAATACATGTACCACTTAGTAGACTGAATTATTGGCCCAGTTCTTTATTCATCATAAAGACCTTTGCCATGTAAGTTTTCAGTTCCTCCCTGAAATGGTAGACTGTGCTTCGTCACGCTATTATGGACTGAATGCTTGTGTTCCCTCCAAATTCATATGTTGACACCCTAACCCCCAATGTGATGGTATTTGGACATGGGGCTTTGGGGAGGTAATTAAATTAAGATCAGGTCATGAGGGTGGGGCCCTCATGATGGGATTAGTGATGTTATAAGAAGAGAGAGATCTCTCTTTCCGGGCATAGGCATGGAGGAAAGGCCCTGTGAGCACACAGTGAGAAGGATGCTATCTACAAGACAGGAAGAGATCTCTGACCAAGAACTGAATCTGCCTGTGCCTTGGTCTTGAACTTCCCAGCCTCTAGACCTGTGAAAAATAAACATCTGCTGTTTAAGCCACCCAGTCTATGGTATTTTGTTATGGCACCCTGAGTTGACTAAGACACACTCACTGACTGTGTACTTAGCCATGTGATTTGCTTTGGCCAATGAGATTACACCAGAGGTGATCTAAGCAGAGGCTTGAACCTTGCTTTTTCCCCTGTGTTTCTGCTGGTACCACAAGGAACATGCAGCACAGTGTGTAAGATTATGAGAGCTGAAGAGGCAGTTAGACTGATATAACAAGGTGGAGGTGTTATGATGCTGTATGTGTGAGAGAGTGGAGCTGGAAGTAGGAATACGGTGAAGACGAAGCAGCTGAGGGATAGTTTTCATAAAATTGAAAAGTTTACATTTCAAGAGGAGGTCTGAGGAGAAAAGCAATTACATTATACAATCTTTACAATGGAGTTGAGTAAGATAAACCCAAAACTAAAGGTGACAGAAGTAAAGCATTCTCCAGACCAGTTCTGCCCTCCCCAATAACAAGCACTGAAATCTGCTATATTTATGTCACTTTTTTTCTTTTTGACAAAGCAACCAGGGATCCTGTTTTACAATGTGTTATATAACAACCCTGGCTAAATATTATTCTCAATCTAGCCCAAAGGCTTGATAATTACCAACCTTCCTTACTTGTGATGGTAGCCTACAGTTATAATCAGTGTACATCTGTTACACACACACACACACACACACCCCTGGCAATGTTCTAAAAACCAAATAAAATGAACTAAGCAATGAGAGGATTTGAATGCATGAATGCCAAGTAAGGTAGCTTACCCACCTTCCCTTTAACCACTCAGCCACTTCAATAGTAGGTGCCAGCAGCCTTGCTAATGTTAATCCTAAAATTTTTGTAGCTAATAAGCTCAATCTGGCAATGCCAGAAACTCAGTCTGAAGAAATCAGTAAACTAAATTCCCTATGGCTGGGAACTCAGAGAATCATAAATGTCCAGGGGCACTGGAATCAAAACTCCACTGCACAGCACAAGACTCCTGGATTTCAACATCAAATTCAAATGTGGCTCTCAGTGCATTTATCAGGGATATTTTGGGCCTATGCTAGATACTTAGGGCCCTCTCTTAATTGGAATTGGTCTCTGGGAAATAGGATGCTGGCCTTTAGTGTGTCTCCACTGAAAAGAGGTCTGGAACCAAGCAGGGACTAGTGGGGTTGGAAGTGAATTATAGAATTAGTAGACCATTTTCTACTCCTATTATAAGAGTTTATTCTAAATTAAATTACCTGCAAGGCAACAGACACTGCTAGGAGCTTAAAGGAAAATTCAGGGTAGTTCTAGAAGTCACTGCCCACATATCTCATAGAACTTTGCATCAATAATTATTGTTTTTATCGCGAAAATAGAATATATATCCTATCTTCCACTATTAGTTTTCAAGTTTACAACTGAGACAGACATTCTATGTTTAGTAGTTCATTTTGCCATTCTCTGTCTTTCCCTCAAATTCTACACTTTTATAACTAAAAACTATTGAATTACATATTTTGAAAGTTTTTTCTTTTTGTAATAGCTGTCAAAAAGCACTTCACACACTTTGAATTTTGTCAGGGTAAGACATAAAGACTTTATTTTAGCCTAAAGCAGAAGAAATAACTTTTTTAGATTATCAGCTCCTTAGTTGGCAGCTGTATCATTAGGGAAATGTCTTTTTTTTAAGACCTTGAACTTCAATGTCTTGTTAATTGCAAAACTCGTTAAGTGTTCAGAAAATGACATTATTCTCTAAAGCTCATACCCACTAAGTAAAGCATACCCATTGTAGTTATTAAGGTACTACGAAATCACTGCACCAGTAAGGAAGCAGAAAGTAGGAGGCCACAGACCGAAATTAAAACATTCCCACTAAGAAACTAATTGCATAAACAATACAGAGTGAATGAAACCTCTGCCTCCCCCAAAACGAGCCAAAGTCAGTCCAATCTATTCTAATCATGTTGTACAACCCATTTTAGCTCTGCTTTTTTGAAGGAGGGTCTCCAGTAGCTTTTCAGAACTCTTCCCATATTCCCTGACACCACTGAAACCTACCCTTCACATTATCACTATCATGAGGTCTGCTGAATAAATGTATATGCGTGAGTAATGAATGAATGGATTAATACAAGCTTAGAACAAGCAACACAAGTAGACTTTCTACTAAACTTGTTTCAGCAGTTTTGTGTGTCTACCGGAACCAGGGGGCAAGATGGTAGTCTACGAAATTCCTTTCTCTACGACACTGCTCCTTCCCCTGGAGCTCTCTCCATCTCTGATCACCCAGCAAGGAGGCTCTGGACAAGCCCTGAAACTCAGCACTTTCAACATCATTGAGGCAGGACAGAGGTAAAGACCTGAAGCTCACTGGAGTTACTAAAACATGTGATTTTCTCCCACATGGTGAAGCTGTGGTAAGAATTCTGGCTATATCAGATTTGTATGCCCCTTGGGAGGCAGTATAAGAGGAGCATTATTAGTAGTCTAATTTAAACTGCTTATTTCTTGTGTGTATTTATAGTTTTCTGCCTTTCCTTGTATGTTTACAGATTATAAGCAGTAAGTACATCATTAAAAGCTGTTAAATTAAAAGGGCATAATGATTTTAATAAAAGCATATAACCACGAATGATACTTACAAAGAAAAGGTTTCCCAAACTCAATGTTCAGTTACTAGACTGACAATTCCTTGCTTAGACCAATTTAATGGGGGTAAACTCTGCCCTAACTGTGCTGTGGGGTGAGCTCTGGGCTGGGGTTGGCACAGCTGGGCTCCATTGCTGAAAAGCTTCCGGGCTTGACCATGGAGAACAGCATGGAGGTCCCTTAAAAAACTAAAGATAGAACTACCATATGACCCAGCAATCCCACTACTGGGCATATATCCTGAGAAAACCATACTTCAAAAGGAGTCATGTATCACAATGTTCATTGCAGCTCTATTTACAATAGCCAGGACATGGAAGCAACCCAAGTGTCCATCGACAGATGAATGGATAAAGAAGATGTGGCACATATATACAATGGAATATTACTCAGCCATAAAAAGAAACGAAATTGAGTTGTTTGCAGTGAGGTGGATGGACCTAGAGTCTGTCTGTCATACAGAGTGAAGTAAGTCAGAAAGAGAAAAACAAATACCATATGCTAACACATATATATGGAACCAAAAAAAAAAAAAGAAAAAGTCCTAAGGAACCTAGGGGCAAGACAGGAATAAAGACGCAGACGTAGAGAATGGACCTGAGGACACGGGGAGGGGGAAGGGTAAGCTGGGACGAAGTGAGAGAGCAGCATGGACATATATACACTACCAAATGTAAAATAGCTAGCTAGTGGGAAGCAGCCGCATAGCACAGGGAGATCAGCTCAGTGCTTTGTGTGCCCCTAGAGGGGTGGGATAGGGAAGATGGGAGGGAGAGAGACGCAAGAGGGAGGAGATATGGGGATATATGTGTATGTATAGCTGATTCACTTTGTTATACAGCAGAAACTAACACACCACTGTAAAGCAATTATACTCCAATAAAGATGTTAAAAAATAAAGAGCTTCCAGGCTTGGAAGTCAGCCCTTGGGTTAACCTATTAGCTGTGTGACCTTGGGCGAATTACCTCATTCTTATGAATCTCATTCTCTTATCTACAAGTTAGGACTCTTAGTTCATAGAGCTGGTGAGATATTAAGTAATGTGGGCAAACAGCTTAATACAGTACAAGATAAGTCAATAAATGAGAGTAAAAATATCTATACTTTGAGTGCTCCAGCTAATGTTTTCTCCACTTATTAAAAAAATCTAAAACCCTTTTTGTCCCACAAGAATATATTTTAATATATTTTTACATATTCTCTGTTTAATTATTCCCTTTTGTATCCCCCATAACTTTTGCAGTATTGATCAGATGAATTTATTGAAAAAAGCCAATTTAGCACTAAAGAGATGTACCCATGTAATTCTCAAACACAGTTGCTGATTTTTAACATTTAATTAATACTCTGTGCTCGTTTATTTATCTCTAGTGCTCAACCATAGATTTCTTTTCCTTTGGCTGGTATAGTGTCTATTTTTCTGACTATATATCAATGCTCTTATTCTATTAATTTCAATCCTTCTTTCAAATCTATCCTTAATTTTTGATTCAAAAACACTTAATAAAGATTTACATAGCTTACACATAATTGGGCATGAAACAGTTACAGCAAAACTGCAGTGCAGCAAGCAGATAGTTTTAACTACAGCTACTGTAGCAAAATATGATAATGGATAGTGAGGGATAGGAAGTCACCACAGAATAAAGGGTTTCTGATAATGGAGGGAGAGATTTCCACGTAGACCTCAGACCAGACGTTTCTCTTTCCC
>NW_006799066.1:2207785-2209204 GCF_000442215.2 Lipotes vexillifer | reverse complement strand
TCTTTCCCTCCAAAATTGCTACCAATTAAATTACTGATAGCATTTTCTGTTATTCACATGCAGCTGCAAAAAGCATAATTGCAAAACTGGTAGAAAATGGTGCTTCTAACGTTTTCACAGATTTGTAAAGTAACAAGTCAGAACATTTAAACTAGTTACTACAATAGAATAATAGTTGGAAGGTATGTGTTCAGACTAAAATTTGAGCAATTGCAGATAGAGTTGAGTAACATCTTGAGATTATTATGTTTAGCTCTGATATAAAGAAGAAAACAATTCAATAAGGTGGGGCATGGGCCATATATACAGTACCTGGTAAGACAAGAAGAAAACGAGGACCACAGAAGACTCACTCCATCCCTGAGGTGCTGGTTAATAGATTTGAGGTGGAGCTTGGGCATCTATATTTACAAAGTTTCACAGGTCATTCAGGTATAGGGCTAAGTCCAAGTGGTACCAAATTCCATCATTATACTTATTAAACAAATACTACACTCTACTTCTGGAGAGAAGCGACTCGTCACATTTTTTGTTGAACATCATCATGGACCACTAAGATCTACTAAAATCCCTGATACATTCCCGTCTTTATTCTTTCCATCTTAGCTGAACTTCTTGGGAAAGTTTTCCATAATTTTCTATGTCCTCTCTTCACCTACCATTCTTGACTCAAGCTGTTGCAATGCATCTTCTATGTTCACGACTCCAGTTAAACTGTTCCCATTAAGATCATTCATGACTTTCTTAATGAATAAATCTAATGAATGTTTTCAGTCTCCAATTTTTTGTCTTCTCCCTTTAGAAGTAACTGACATTGTTGATTACACCCTCTTTAAAACAGTCACATTCTTTTTGTTTATTTATTTATTTAGTTTTGGCTGCGTTGGGTCTTCGCGCCCGAGCTTTCTCTGGGGCTTCTCTTGTTGCGGAGCACGAGCTCTAGATGCGCGGGCTTCAGTAGTTGTGGCTTGTGGGCTCAGTAGTTGTGGCTCAGGGGCTCTAGAGCGCAGGCTCAGTAGTTGTGGCACATGGGCTTAGTTGCTCCGCAGCATGTGGGATCTTCCCGGACCAGGGCTCGAACCCGTGTCCCCTGAGTTGGCAGGCGGATTCTTAACCACTGTGCCACCGGGGAAGCCCTAAAGAGTCATATTCTTTTATCTCGTCTTTTGGCTCCTCCAGGAGCTCCTCCTCTTCCTGCAGTTTAATATATGGTACTCACTGGGGTTCTATTCTTAGTCCCCTTATCTTCCCACTCTAGGTGCTTTTCCTAACTAATCAAAGAAATGGGGATAATACTCAGAAAATTCTCATTAGCCTAGACTTTTATTTTCTACATTCACTCAAATAGGACTTAATATCCAAGGTGGAACTACCTCCACCATCCTTTCCCTCCCACACATGACACCCGCTCTCTTTCCC
>NW_006799066.1:2199057-2207567 GCF_000442215.2 Lipotes vexillifer | reverse complement strand
CCGGAGCCTGTGCTCCGCAATGGGAGAGGCCACAGCGGTGAGAGGCCTGCGTACCGCAAAAAAAAAAAAAAAAAAAAAAAAAAAAAAAAAGAAATAAAAAGAGGAAAGAAGTGTAGGGTAAGTCTTTCAAAAGACAATTCAGATGTGGTGGTTAGTTTGAGAAAGCAAGGGAAGCCCCCGTATATAGTTACTTCCAAAACATCTAACTTACGAATAGGTAGGAAAGAAAAGTAATGTAGGCCACATGGGCAAAGGCTAGAACAACAGTTGGCCATTGGTCTTTAGGATCCATCTGTGCTGTGCTTATAATTTCAGTTGTCTGGTAATGATGTAATGATACATTGCCAGTGGACAGGCTAAGGAGTCCATTTCTTAGGAGTACTGTGACATTTATAATAAACCTTTCTATACAATTTGGGAAGTATGACAATTTGGGAAGTGTGATCTTATGACTTTTCTTTGGATATTTACTATTTCTTCTTCCTTGTGGAAGGTAGGGAATATGTGAGTGTTCAGTTACCCTCTAAAGATGCTTGCTCATCAATGTTGGTTCTTAGTAAGAAGCTCAGAAAATGAGAAAGGGCATATAGTGTGTTGAGAATCCACAGTCCCAATATAATAAATACTATTAGTCACTGTTTATTGTGTGTTTATTTTATGCTGGCCCTACACATGCATCTCTTGATTCTTACAACAACCCTGAGAGAAAGCTACTGTTATCCCATATTTTCATTAAAAAATAATATAAGTGAGCTTCAGAGAGGTTGAATAACTTGTCCAAGGTCAGGCAACCAACAATAACTCACCAAAGCACAATGTTAATTCCAGTCTGTTTGACTCCACCGTCCTTGTTCTTACTACTGTGACTTGATATACTGCCTCTCCGATCATACAGCTGTGATCTGATTGATGGGATGGGCATTCCTTTTGCACCCATGGGTCAGCTGTACACTTTGTGACACACATGTAAACATTCATGGGGTTCTGTTTTTCAGTGAGTTTCCTATGTACTAAGAATAAGTACTCATGCAGAAGTTTAGTAGGCCCATTTCTTTTTTTTTTTTCTGAGGGAATACCAACCTTTATTTACACTTGGGTTCAAGTTCAGAACTGCCATCTTAGTATAGCAAGGCAAAAAAAAAAGCACAGATCCTGAGACCAAGGTTCAGAATCCAACAAAAGCATATTAACTGGGTGACAACCAGCAAATATTAACTGGGTGACAACCAGCAAATGTTAGCCAGTTTCTTCAGTAAAGTGGGAAGAGTGTCACCTCAGCTTCCAGCGGTTGTTACAGCTGCCTCTGCCCCAGCTGCCACCCCAGGCACCGTCCTGCAGGCAGCTGGGCTGAGAGAACATGGGTCTTCCCTTCCCACCTGATCTTATTCTGAATCCTTGAAGAATATAATGTGATTGCTTCATCCCTTATTGTCTCCTGTATTTCTCATCATGCTTCCCTCTCAGAGGAGAGTCATGTAAATTCCTACTGTATCAACCAGAGAAGTAGAACCAGCAGGAGACACTATATTAAGAGATTTAGTGCAGGGAATTGGCGATTGGGAGGCTCAGATCAGCAAATGTGAAATCATGAGGACAGGCCACCATGAAGGGCCGGTTATGACCCACGGATAGGCAGGGGTACAAGTGCAATTTCTTCTTTTGGGGAAGCCTAACTCTGCTTTTAAGGGCTTTCAACTGATTAAATAAAGCTTACCCAGATTATCTAGGATAATCTCTCTTACTTAAAGTCAACTGACTATGAACTTTAATTACATCTACAAAACATCACCACAGTAACACCAAGATTAGTGTTTGAATAACTAGGGACTGTACCTTGCCAGACTGACACATGGAAGAGATTGTCACAGCTGCTATGACCACTTTTAATATGAATAAGTAATATTTATCATACTACTGTATATATTTTCAGCTTATTTAACATGTGATCCTCAAAAAACTCTGAGAAAATTAGACTAGGGTTTATTGTGCCCAATTTACAAAAGAGAAAACTGAGGCCCAGATAACTTGAATTTATCTAGGGTCACACATGGAAATGATGGAGTTGGACCTGAAGCCAGATTGTTGGTTGATGGGTTACCCTTGCCATCACACCCTGATGTAGGTCACTGATCCAATTATCCACCAAAGGCACCGGGCAATATTAATGACAGGATGATGCTAGAATTTCAGTTTGCAAGGTAAGAATGTTCTGTCTCAGACAACAATAAGTTATTTTAAATTCAGTGTATCCTGTACTTGGTTTATTGACTGCCTAACTGATATTTGTGATGAGCAAAGAACATAATTAAAATAAAATGCAAACTCTCAGCTCTTTTGAATATGCTAAATGTTTTGTCTTCATTTTCCAAACTTGTTATATCTTACCTGTCATAGACTTTAATATATTGTTTAAAAAATCTCCATTGTTCAGATATTAAAAGCAAGGCACAGGGACCTACAAAGACCTTCAGAGACCCTTCAAGTGTTCATTCGCTCTCAGACACCTGCCTACATAACATGTAACAGATAACTGATGAGGTTAATATGTTTCTATCTATAATTTAAAGGTTTACATCATTTTAAAGATTTCAGGATATATTTTAAAATTTAATGCTACGAACGCACAATTCAAGATTTAGACAAATGTATGTTTAGCTTTTAAATTTTCAAATCAAATAAACTGATGATTGTCATATAATAAGTAAAATAAAAATAATAGCTAGCATTTATTCAACTCTTAGCCTATCTGCCATTTTGCTAGAATAATATAAAATATCATTTAACCTTCCCAACAAACTTAGGTGGCAAGGACAGTTTGAGGGAGCTTAAGGATGCACAGCTGCTAAGCAGCAGTGTCACAGTTTGAACCAAGGTCTAACTCACTCCAGGCCCTCAGTTCTTAGCCCCCCTAACTAACTATCTCTCTGATTAATGCAGCCTTACACATAGATACTCCGCAGAATCTCAGGCCTTACACTGATTTTGCTTTGCTCACAGTCTATTGTTCTTTTTCTTCCATTAGCAGCAGCCCTACCAGGTATCCTTAGCGCCCTCCACCGATCCCATTATTCCAGGCTAACCAGAAGCCCACACACTGATAACTTTCACCACAAGCTTTCCCACAAAATGAAAAAGAAAACAGGATTCCCAGTAAATAGCAACATATAATAGTCCTTACCTCACTTATTCATTCATTCATGATATGTATTTACTGAGATGACGTGCTACCCTTTGAGGTAGGCAACGGTAAAGATGACAAAGAAAAAAATTTCTGCTCTCAAAGAATTTGTTGTCTATTGGGGTGGGGCAATGGGACAACTATATAAAACAGTGAGTCAAGTGTCATGACAAAGGAGCATACAGGTGCTATGAAATCACAGGGAAGTTGACACTCAGCCCGTCCCTGAAGCCTAGGTCAGAATTAGGAAGAAGAAATAAGAAACACCTTCAAAGCACAGAGAACAGTATGTACAGTGGCACCAAGATAAGGTAGAGTCTGAAATGTTTCCAGAACACTGAGATGTTCTCTGTGGGTGAGCAGGCAAAAGTAGGGAAGGAGGTGGTACCCTTGGGACAAGAGGAGGTCCGGCTAAAACTTGGTTGGGTTATTATTGCCAAATTTATTGCAGCACTGGATTCCATTCAGCCAAAGTGACCTAACTTTATAAATGTCAGTTTAAAGATACAATGCTTAAGCTCATAAAAATAAAAATTAGATTTTAAGGTAAAACATTGCCAACAATGAAATGAACCAATAAATCTCCCCAGTGGTCCAGCTGCCTTCCTAGAAATGTAATAAGCTACCAAAGTGAAGTTCTCACATTTAATGACAACATCAAGACTCCTCAAGAGATTCTCAGATATTTGTCATTTTTCTGGTATATGCCTCCAAATTCTATTCCCACATGTAATTTGTCGCTGGCAATGGAACTGGCTTAAATGCAGTTGTTATAAAAAATGACAATGGGCACATTTCAAAAGAATATGATGGGTTTACAAGATGTGCGGTGATAATGGGATTGAATGACACTACAATTAATAGCGTCAGTCTAACAAACCGAGTCGGTTTGTTAGACTGGCATGTGTATTTTGTGATCATATGTGACAATGCAGGTATTCAAAACTCTTGAAAAAAATGAAGTTTCAAATGAGAGTATCACTAAAACACGAGGCAGTAAAGTAGCCGTTGAGCCAACTTGGAAACTCAATTGTGTCTTTTTGTGATAATACCATTATTTGAATTACAACATGAAAGGCTGCCTCCGCCTCTAAAAACATACCATTTCATTAGGATTCATACAAAAATAAAGAAGAGTGAACCTTCATTTTAGAAATCAGTGCCTCCATGCCCCAAATGTCCGTGTGCCCATTCCCCTTGTCTCTTTGCGTCCACGTATAGAACTTCCTCTAGACCTCCCCAAACTCTGCCATCCATAAGCAGTGCACGGCTGTCCTTTTTCCACTGAGTGACCCCTGGAATTCTGAGTTCTTGATTACAAGAGAAGCACAGATTCGGTTTCTTAGCACCACGCATGCCATTCTGGCCACCTAACTCAGCATCTCAGAAAACCCGCTTTGCTCTCCCATTCATCAGTGTCCCACAGCTGGTGACGGCCCAAGCTGTGTGGGAAGCCGGTAGGGGTAATTAGTACCTTTTGTGATATTTTCAATGCCTTGCCTTTTATTTTGATGATGATGAATTCTCTGGCCTGACCTGGTCTAGGAATTGAGTTTCCCAGTTACTGGTCCAATTGAAAGAAAGAAAGTAAAGGTGAGAAGTGTTAGTGCTTGTGACGTTCAGGCCGGGTCTACGTGAGATGATTGTTTTTGTCAACCTGCCGCGTCCATTTCCTTTGCATCATCAGATATCTAAACAGCAGCAAGGCAACTTCCAAAACTATTACCGACCCTATTTTCGATGGCCCCCTCCCCACGCCTTTAACTTTTCCACAATGCAGCCTTTCCTCAGAAAGAGGATGCAGAATGAAGCTGTTGCCAGTCACCGCTAACTGAGCCTTAAGACAATCACAAGCAGTAAGAAGAGCCCGAGAACGGCGCTGGGAAGATGAATAATGTCTTTCCCACTTTTTCCCATCCATGGTGTGCACTGGCAGTTTTCTCTGTGTGTTCGTGAAACTGTAATAAAGGATATTACTTTTGCACGTGGCCTTAGGTCGAAGATAGCACGTCAAAAATCAAATGCAAGTGAGAAAGCCACCGCACTCAGCTTGTGCTGAGCTGTGCTTCCAAGTTTCATTTGAGCGATATTTCAAATTACCATGAGGGGATGCTCCAAATATTTAATACATTAACTGTCTGAGCACCAAATAGTCAGATGAAAGAATTTACACACCCCCAAATTTAAAAGAAGATGCAGGAGGAGGAAGGAGGAAGAGGAGGGGAATAAGAAGAGCAAGAAAGAAAGGAGGAAATCCCATGACCCTGAGCTCAGCACGCCATGAATGAACTCCTTATACAACTTTTCATCTTTGAGATCAACAGATTCTGACTTATGGAGGTTTCCTTTCTTCTTGGCTCCAAGGTCGACCGCCCTTTCCTGGAACTCTCTCCCCTCACAGCATCCTTTATCAGGCTCAGCTGAGGCTCCACTGGTCTGACTCTCTCGGTCTCCTTTGCTGGCTCATTTTATTCTGCCCCCTAAATGTTGGTGCCCCTAGGACTCTATCCTCAGCATTTTTTCTTTCCGCTTTGCTTGTGTGATCAAATCCTCTCTCCTAGCTTTGCCTGTATACCAACCATTTCCCAAATTTTCTTTCACCTCCATCCCTGGTCTTACTCCTAAGCTGACACTCTCACTTGCACTGCGTATTTTCAGCTAAAAAGCCTACGACTACTTTGTAATTAACATTGACTTACTGTCATCACTCAGCCCCGCCCTCTACCCATATTTCAGAAGTCAGTTAATGCATCATCAATCCCCTGCTCACTCAAGCTAAAACACTTTCCTTCAGGCTTCATATCTGATCGATCATTAACTCTCTCAAGTCGACCTCCAGAATCACTCTCAAATCCATTCTCTCTTCTCCTTTCCCAGGGCCATCGCCTTGTTCAGATCTGAGTCTCTTTTCCCTGAACAAATGCTACAGCCTCTTAAAGGATCTCTCTAGGTCCGCACTCTCAAGCCATCCTCCGTACTGCTGCTCTATGTGACACAACGTCACAGAGTGACATTCCCATGGGTCCACTGTGTTCTTGGCTTCACACTTTTCCCAAATAAAGCTCAAACTTCTTGACACAGAATAAAAAGGTCCTTGAAAAGATGACCCCGATATGTATAACTTAACCTCTATTGCCAGCCTTCTAGTTTAGCTGACAACAAACGGAGTGAACACATAATAAACATCTGCCTAATGAATGAACGAGTTTTAAACAGGATCTGATACATGTGTGCTATTAGAATGTTATTTCCTCTCGGTGTGGAGACAAGGGACCCTTCCTACACTTGGTGGGAACGTAAATTGGTGTCGCCACTACGGAAAACTGTATGCACATTCCCTAAAAAACTAAAAATAGAGTCACCATATGATCCAGCAATCCCACTCCTGTATATATATCTTGAAAAGACAAAAACTAATTTGAAAAGATACACGCACCCCAACGTTTATAGCAGCACTATTTACAATAGCCAAGACACGGAAGCAACTTAAGTGTCCATCTACAGACGAATGGATAAAGAAGATATGGTACGTATATACAATGGAATATTACTCAGCCATAAAAAAGAATGAAATGATGCCATTGGCAGCTACGTAGATGGACCTAGAGATCATCATACTAAGTGAAGTAACTTAGACAGAGAACGACAAATATTATATGATATCACTTATATGTGGAATCTACAAAATAACACAAATGAACTTATTTACAAAACAGAAACAGACTCACAGACACAGAAAGCAAACTTATGGTTACCAAAGGGGAAAGGGGGAGGGATAAATTAGGAGTTTGGGATTAACAGATACACACCGCTGTATATAAAATCGACAAACAGCAAGGATTTACTGTATAGCACAGGGAACTATACTCAATACCTTGTAATAACCTATAATGGAAAAGAATTGGAAAAAATATATATGTGTAACTGAATCATTTTGCTGTACACCAGAAACTAAAATAATATGGTAAATCGACTGTACTCCAATTTTTAACATGTTATTTCCTCTCTATGTGGTAAAAACAAATAAAAATAATCTAATGTGTCTGACCTGAAATTATACATATATATCCCACGTAGATTTCCAAAGCCTCTTAGGAATGGATTTTAAGAAAATACTTCTCAGAGTTGACCAATAGATTCTCACTCCCACCATTACCAGTGCTTCTTTCTGGGTTTTTGTCCTCATTCACATGTTGCAGGGACAGAACAAGCAAGCAGGAGTTGCCTGGGCTGTGCATTTGCTATGACAAAGGACCCAACCCTGGGAAAGTCAAAGCCACATCTTCTGCTGGCCCGGGGGCTCTGCCTGGCAGGGACTATTCAGTTCTTGTTGGGTCAAAAGAAATAAATAGATCTTAATACATAATGTGGTGAGTCCAGTGATAGAGTTGTGCACAGGATTTATTTGTCCTGGGTGGATGGGAGGAGCTGTTGTCACTAAGTCCGTGGCACAGTAAGTGCCTGTCCACACGTAAATGCAGTCCCGGTGCCAAGGCCACTGCCGATGCTGCCCAAACAATGGCTGGGTCTGGCTGCTTGTGACCGGAGGTCCCTTAGCTTTGGTTATTTCTATGGATTTCTAGATGACCTTCAGTAAAGCTCTCCCATACATTCATTCTTTTTTATTCCATCAGTTATTAAACCAATGGACATTTACCAAATGCTACCCCAGAACTGCCTCTGTGCTAGCTGATGGGCATGTAAAGTTTGGCTCTCAAGCAGCTCACAGTTCTAGCTGGAGTGGCAGAAATAAATGGATAGTTAGTATATCATGGGTTACGCCCAATGACAGAGTCATGCACTGGAATTACGTCTATATGAGATGAATACATCACCCAACCTGGGGCCTTCTTAGAGAAAGTGCCAGCTGAGAGGTGTCTCAGTGGATAAGTAAGAGGTGGCTGGGGAAAAGGGAGAGAGCATGGAGGTCAGAAGTGGGACGGTACATGCAAGGAATTACAAGCAATTTGGTGTGGCTGGAGCATCAGGAATGAGAGAAGGACACAGTAGAGGATGTTGTGAACTATTATTAACAATCACTGGGTCAGAAGAAGATAAACGTGAATATCAATACGTACATCAAGGAAGAATTTAGCATGATCTGTCACAAAATCACTCAATAAATTGAAATGACAATGATATCATGATTATAAATATGAAAAGCATGACAGATGTTGGGTTTTTAAACGATTACACCCAGGCATCCAGATCTCACAGTAACTGTCAGTCCACGAGGGCGGGGCTGCTCATGTTCTCTTGGGATGAGTGACTTCTCCGTCAGGGTCCCCTCTCCTGCCTCTTTCCAGGTCCCTGGGGAATTATTCCATTCTGC
>NW_006799066.1:2188766-2199047 GCF_000442215.2 Lipotes vexillifer | reverse complement strand
GGGCCTCTCACCGTTGCGGCCTCTCCCGCTGCGGAGCACAGGCTCCGGACGCGCAGGCTCAGCGTCCATGGCTCACGGGCCCAGCCGCTCCGCGGCAGGTGGGATCTTCCCGGACCGGGGCACGAACCCGCGTCCGCTGCGTCGGCAGGCGGACTCTCAACCACTGCGCCACCAGGGAAGCCCTACGTTCCTCGATTTTGTCTCTGTAAATTCTGCACCCTACAGACGCTGAGAAGCATCCCCCGCCCCCTGCACCTGGGCGTTATTCCTCATCAGTATTCAGGGAACTCCGGAAGTCCATGACCTTGGTGTTTAGCTTCAAAGAAAACCTCAAAGTTATTCAAGAAATGGTTTTTCTGGGTACAATTCGGAGCTGTCCTTTAAATAGAAACCCAGGGCTTTTCTCAACAAGCCCTGAGGCATCCATCCTCTGGGACCATTTTAGAAGTGTCTCGGGCTGACTTCTCCTCTGGTTGGGGGACTTCGGGAAATCCCAACTCTGTCCTCTAATTTCTACATCCAAATTGGAATAAAAATTTAATTACTTCTTCCCCAACTTCATCTTGAAAACAAATATTATCACATGGAAAACTGTGAGTGACTGAATTCCTGTTTAAATTCCTGTGAAGAGAGATGTTATATGAAAACCAAGTGTTACTTAAAAAACAAAACAAAACAAAACTTTGATTCAAAAGAATATCAAGCTAAATTCTAGAATATTCTGGGGAAATGGCAAGATGTTTTTCGTTGTCTCTCTTCATTCCTTTCCCTTTCTCCCTTGCTATTTAGAATTCCACTAGGGGCAACTGGGACAGAAACATGCTGACCAACACTGCACCAAATGAAGCTTGTGAAATAACATTTCTAAGGTTGATTTGCTTCTGAAAGTTTACTCGGGGTCCCTGAGGGGTAGAATATTCCTTATCTTATCTTTTCTCCTAAGTCATCACAGTCAGGATCAGAGAGACAACAGACACATTTTGTCTCTTGCCTCACTTTTGAATAAGGTCCCTGTTGAGTGCATCCAGTTTGTCCAGAACCGTCTTAGTCCCTACCTGGCACTCCCTTCTCCTCAGCAACCAAAATTGATCTGTTATTCTCAAGACTAAGGACAACGTGGGGTGAGTCCAGACTTGACAAGACGCTCCGAGCAGTCCCAAATGTGACTCAGGATGTCTTATCCAAGACAACGCAAACATGGTGGAGAGAGTGGGGACTTTGGAGCTAGGACCCGGGTTCAGATTCAGACCTCACCACACAGGCTCTGTGTGAATCTGGGCAAGTTGATTTCTCTCTGCATCACTTTCTTCACCTGTAGAACGCGTGGCATCACCTACCTTGCAGTGTTGTTTTGAGGATTAAATGAGACAATATATGTAGACTCTGGGATGGAATGGGTGCTTAATAAACTATAGTTCTAATAATAGCAATAATAAAATCAATACACAAAGATTTAGATCAGTTCCTTTGAGAACACTCACATCTAGGAATTCATTATTAGACTGCTCAGATTCAGAGAACAATCAGACTAAGTAACACATCAAGTCCAACACGACATCTCATGGCCTCTTATGACCTCAGAGGCTAGCACCTGCAGACCACACTAGACGCACAGTACAAAACAGAGGATTAGAAGATGAGGCAGTGGGGGGCCCTGTCTGAAGCCAGACCTGTCAGATCCCAGGGCCCATGCAGTAAATCTCCACTCCGTGTGCTCTACCTGAGGGTGTTCCGTTCTCTGAGAACCTCCTGGGCATCCAGTACCGTGGCCCACTCACACCACCACACCTGGCACACTGCCTGGCAGCGGTATGATTAGTGGACCAACACTGTTCCGAATCCTGCTGTGCTTTAGAAGTATTCGGGGAGCCCACCACACCCCTCCACCTTTGATACTCTGGCTTATTTCATATGGTGTATATGGCCCAGGAAATAAGTATTTTTTAAAACCTTTCCCGTTGATTTTAAAGGACTACCAGGTTGAGTACTGTGGAGAAGTGCTTTGATATTAATAATAAAGATGATTAATAATAAACAAGATAACACTAATACTGGTATGTATTGAAAGTTTACTACATGATGCTCATGGTGCTAAGTGCATGGTTACACAGCTTGCTGGTGGTAGATTCAGGATAGGCAGTTAGGTCTGAGTGACTTCAATGCTTATATTTTTAACCAGGACCACATATGTGTCTTGTGTTAATTCTATATTTGATGGGCCATCCATAGAGTAGAGCTAAAAATTAATGTATCACATGACTTTACTTTCTTCCAGGGTAATGTACAGCTATTTTAGCAGTGGCCACTGGAGCTTGTGACCTTGGCTTTGTATAAAGGCATCATAGGGTGGTGGTTAAAAGCATGCATGCGTGGACTCTGGGCCTGGATAACATTGGTTCAAATACTGGCCCTACCACTAACCAACTGAATAGCTGGCTCTCCTAGTTACCATTTGCTTAACTTCTCTGTTCCTCATTTCCTCATCAATAAAATGGGAATAATAATAATAATAATAACAACAATAACAATAATAATGGTACCTTACAGAGTTCATTAAATCACTACACATGAATAGTGCTTAGAACAGTGTCTGGCATATTTTAAGAGCTATATATGTTTGGGGTTTTTTTTTTTTCCATCATTATGTACCTGAGGCAATGCCCAACGGTGGGAATTTCAGGAATCGTGGAAGCCTGTTGGGGAGACACTTTTGGATGGCTAGCTCTTTACCACAGTTCTAGGATCACGCTACAGTCGTGGCCATTTGGTTCTGAATCTTTAGCTCAAACGGTGAATGATGTGTGTTAGCGATTCCCATCGGGGACAGGGGGATGGTGCTACCTTCTAAGGAGAATTTAGGAATGTGTGGGGGACATTTTTACAAGGAAAAGGGGAAGGAAAGGGGAAGCCCTACTCATAGGTAGTGGGTAAAAACCATGATTATTTCATGTTGCATTCAAGGGAGAACTGCCCCACCCCAAATGGCAATAACATTCAATTGAGGAACATTTAGGAAGTAGGATACAGTCCAGGGTGATGGTCTAGAAAAGATTTTATCATAAAGTCAGAGAGAAAAGGACAATTGTAAGTTTCCTTTAAACTTGAAAATGAGAAGGAGACTACTTGGAGAGTAAAAGTGGCAGCTGACGGAAATCAGTTCTGCTGTGCAGGAAAGAGGCCACTGCAGGGGTGGAGTATGAAGACTCCCACACAATATTTAGTCTAAAAATTCAGGGCCCCAGGCTGCAGGTAGGACACATTTTTAAAAAAGACTATACTATAATTATTATTGTGTCAGAATACATAAGCTTATGAACAGAGAATAGAAAGAATAAGGTAAAAACAAACAGGACTATGTATGATTTTTCTTTCTTTTAAGAGTAAAATCATTGTGAGAAAATCCATAAATGAAAAATTGACAAACATATAATGACGTTTTAACCATAGTGGTGAGAATGAAGCTAGTGTAAAAAATAGACAGGCTTGGACTGGAGAGCAACCCAAGAATGGAGATAAAACACAAGCAAAAATATGGCCCAAGCTTCCTCCTTTTTAAATAGAGAAACCTGTCTTTGGAAGTATTAGGTACCAATACTAATACCTTATATTTTTGACTTGTCCTTCTAATTACTCTAACACACTTTCATATCTTTTCATATATGAGAGCTTTTAGAGTTCATAATTCTCTAAAGAATTAAGTTACCCCCTCTTGATTTCATAATTTTCACAGTAATGACACAATTTAGAGTGGGTGGATACATCTGTGGCTGTGTTACTTCTAAATTTCAAATTCAACTTTTGTTTAGTTGGAGGCATCCTTTGATTAAGATAGAATCTGTCCTGACCGGAAATCTTACACAATTTAACCATATTTCTAGTTACATATAACTTTCATTTCTGAATTATTATTTATGGGCCATAAAACTGGCTGCTTATAATGAGAAAAAAAAAAATCGCTCTCCCCCAGGCCCATTTAAAACACTCTGAGCAGATTTTACCCTATTGAATTTGGTATCATACATGCCATAGATAATACAAAGTACACACTCAAAAACAACATTTCTAACACTGAAGTCTTTGATTTGCATTGTTTCCTTCAGTGGTGATATTTTCCTGTATGTGATACTCTCTAAAACTTTAAGTATCTGGCTTTGACCTGTCTGCACTTTAAGTTGAATTACTTACAGTAATGAACCTGGAATTCTCTTTTCAAACATCTCAGGAGTTTTTCTATCTTTTATTTGAAATGGCATTTTCTTCCCCTGGTGGTAAGTTAACTGTTCTGCAGTTTGTTGTACTTTCACCTACTCTCCTTCTGCTTCATTTTTTCCAAAAGCCACTTTTTTCTTTCTCCAAAGCACACAGTATATGGATGCATTTTATGAGCTATCTTTTCTCCCACGGAACAATTTTTGTTTCAGGTCCCAGGAGCATCTTAGTTCTAAAATAGGATGATCACAAAAACCTGGTTATTTCCTGTCCTTTCTCTTATTATATTACACACAAAGTACAATAAAACAGAACATTCCTCCATTTATTCTTTCTGCTTTTCAATTTCAGATTTTGTCAGTGCAATAAAAAGTATTACGTTGAGGTGTTTTTTTTCCTTTTTTCTTTTGTGTTTTCTATTTAAGACGGCTCTATTATAAAAAATAACCTGTTATTTATGTATCGATTTTAGCTCATAGAAGTTAGTTTGTTTCCTAGGTACGAATTAGGTTCTGGAAACTAGTTAATATACATATTATCTTTTCTAACATTTCCTTAATCTCCTGTATTTTGTAGGTGAGCCTGTTTCTCTGCCCTCGTCCTCAGAATGTCATTCCTCTTTTTCTCAGCTTCCAGCCTGCATTATACTTCAATGGGAGTCACAACAATTGTTTCTGCTTTACTGCTGAATCCCTCTTTCCCATTTTCTTTCCCTGTGGGACTCTCTAGGTCCTAAAGTATACACCTCCCAGAAGCCCCCTTCACACAATAAAGCAAGCGCCCTTATCTCCTAGAAAGACGATTTCTCTCCCCAGAGGAAGCTCAATATATGGAAGTATAAAAGGGAGAGGCGTAAGAACCGTCCTGTTGTGAGAATTGTTTCCTGGGCTCTGTGGCCATGATGAGAGAGCCACAGTGTCCTCGAGAGCCATGAAATCAATGAGAATAACAGCCTGTGGATGCGCTTTCCCTTGTTGCCTCTGCAGTGGCCACACAAAGAGACAGCCCAGAGCCCTCATTCAACCCATCACCGGGCAAAGGATGTGCTGCTGTCACTGTCCTTGGCAAAGGACTCCAAAAGATGCTGGAGTGTGTGTGTGTGTGTGTGTGTGTGTGTGTGTGTGTGTAAATGAGTGTGAATCTAAGCCCATTCCTGCCCTCATCCCAGTCCTAGCAAAAAGGAGCCTGCGCTCTCATGCTGCTTACCTCTGTGTGTATTTCCCCAGATGATAGATACTCAACATTTTTCACCAGCTGTTTCCTCCCCACATGAACATTTCCTGCACTGACTTTCCCTCTGCCCAGGAGATCTGTAATGGTTTCCTCGCATTGCTCTTGTACCTCTCCTATGTTTTCCCCAATCAGAGCCGCCTCCATATTTGCAATCAAACCACAAATCTTTCCATCCTATAGTCACAGCATACTCCCTTCTCTTCTCCTTTCCCTCTGTCTTGTCCATTTTAGAATTCCTGTGATCTCTTTAGAGTGTCAGAGAAAAGCAGAATATTATTCATGAAACAAGAGACAGGGTCAAACAGACAGAGGCAAAAAAAATAAATAAATTACCTAAAATGTTGTATTTGGGGGAGGGTACGATGGCTTCTGAATTACTATAGAAACAGACACTAACTATACAACATGTACGTGATTCCAACAATCCTTCAACAGCAAAGATACATGGCTGTAGTCTATGCTTCCATGATAAGAGTTTCAAACAACGTGCAGGCTCAGTTTTTCTCAATTCCATCCAAATAAGGTAGACAATTTACTACCCTGCCACTTCCCTCTGTGTTTTCACATATCTATTTCTCAGTGACAACATGCCTATGAAATAAGAGCCATGGTTATAAAATTCCAAGCCTCTTAACTTGATCGTGGAATAGAGAAGCAAAATGCTTCAAACTGGCCTTAGTACGAGCCGAACCTGAAACTGTGAGCCACAAACTCTAACGATAATAAACATCTACTGAGTACTACCATGTCCCAGATATTTTTCCCGATAACTGACTTCTTTTGTTTCATTTTATTCATCACAACCTCAAGAAGAAGGTGTTATTACAGAGCAGGACTTGTGGTGAGTCTGAGTGATTCGCTCAAGTTCACAAAGATAGACCCCTTGGATCTGACCTGACCACACTTCACGCTCTTGTTCTCAACCACTACTCCCTACTATGATTTATGTTGATTAGCTAAAATGCTTGTTCGTGTTCTTTAGCAATAATTTTGGTTCTTTTAAATCTGCGTGAGTTTTCATAGGGCCCTCAGATGGCATCAACCAGGGAACCCATCACAAACAAGGCACCGCAAGGTGTGACTCTGGGGGTGGGCAGTGCCGGAAGTGGGGTGCGAGCTCATTCTCACCACGGAATATGAGATTTTTGTGAACTTCCAGGACTTAATGAAGAGGCAAAATGAAACGGGACTGGAGAGAAGAGAACACGATTACCGATGTGGCTGTCAAACGTGAGTGTTCCCCAAAATCACCCATGGGAGCTTGTTAAACATACACGTGTCCCCATCTACCCCCAGCCATGTAGTTTCAGGGTCTTTAAGGTGGAGCCTGGGATTCCAAAATTTCACAAGCAGAGTGGCTAGAAGAAAGGAGCTGAGGAGTATAGGGTTTCTTGGGGGTAAAATATATTTTTTTCCTATTCTAATTACTTTTATTTTTTATTTATTTACTTTTTAAATTAATTTTTATTGGAACATAGCTGGTTTACAGTGTTGTGTTAGATTCAGGTGTACAGCAAAGTGAATCAGTTATACATATACATATATCCACTCTTTTTTAGATTCTTCTCCCATATAGGTCATTACAGAGAGTATTGAGTAGAGTTCCCTGTGCTACATAGGAGGTCCTTATTAGTTATCTATTTTATATACAGTAATGTGTATATGTCAATCCCAGTTTCCCAATTTATCCCTCCCCTCATTTCCCCCTTGGTAACCATACTTTGTTTTCTATATCTGCGACTCTATTTCTGTTTTGTAAATAAGTTCATTTGTACCATTTTTTTTAGATTCCACATATAAGTGATATCATATGATATTTGTCTTTCTCTGTCTTACTTCACTTAGTATGACAATCTATAGGTCCATCCATGCTGCAGATGGCTTTATTTCATTCTTTTTTATAGCTGAGTAATATTCCATTGTATATATATGTACCACATCTTTACTCATTCATCTGTTGATGGACTCTTAGGTAGCTTCCATGTCCTGGCTATTGTAAACAGTGCTGCAGTGAATACTGGGGTGCATGTATCTTTTCGAATTACGGTTTTCTCTGGATATATGCCCAGGACTGGGATTGCTGGATCATACGGTAGCTCTATTTTTAGTTTTTTAAGGAACTTCCATACTATTCTCCATAGCGGTTGCAGCAATTTACATTCCCACCAACCATGCAAGAGCGTTCCCTTTTCTCCACACCCTCTCCAGCGTTTATCGTTGATGATGGCCATTCTGACAGGGGTGAGGTGATACCTCATTTTAGTTTTGATTTGCATTTCTCTAATAATTAGTGATGTTGAGCATCTTTTCATGCAATATTTTAAAATTAGGTTACCGTGATGGTTGCAAAACTCTTTAAATATTCAATACTAAAAAATACTGAATTGTATCCTTTAGGTGGGTGAACTCTATGGCACATAAATTGTATCTCAATAAAACTGTTGAAAAAAAAAACTTACGGGCAAAACTGACCACAAAGGCACAGCCTTTCAGGCAAGTCCCTCTGACTACAGCTCACAGAGGCCCACAAAGAACAGAGTTAGAATGGATCGGTTCTCCGAGCTGGAAGTGGCGTGGTTTTCTCATTCACTTCAGATAAGTAAAGTAGTTTATGACAAAGACAGAAAACATACTTAGAAAACAAACTTAGAAAAACATAGAAAACAAACTTACAGTTACAAAAGGGTAGAAGGGGGATAAATTAGGAGTTTGGGATTAACAGATACACATAAAATCTGTTATATATAAAATAGATAACAAGGATTTACTGTATAGCACAGGGAACTATGTTCAATATTTTGTAATAACCTATAAGGGAGAAGAATCTGAAAAAGAAAAAAAATATATATATATACATATACACTCACACACACACACTTATACATGTATAACTGAATCACTTTGTTGTACACCTGAAACTAACATTGTAAATCAACTAAACTTCAATTTAAAAAAAGTAGTTTAGGGCTTCCCTGGTGGCGCAGTGGTTAAGAATCCGCCTGCCAATGCAGGAGACACAGGTTCGAGCCCTGGTCCGGGAAGATCCCACATGCCGCGGAGCAACTAAGCCCATGCGCCACAACTACTGAGCCTGCGCTCTAGAGCCCGTGTGGCACAACTACTGAAGCCTGTGCACCTAGAGCCTGTGCTCCACAAGAGAAGCCACTGCAATGAGAAGCCTGCGCATCACAATGAAGAGTGGCCCCCACTCGCCGCAACTAGAGAAAGCCCGCGCGCAGCAACAAAAATCCAACGCAGCCAAAAATAAATAAATAAATAAACAAACAAACCAAAACTGAGATTTAAAAAAAAAAGGAGTTTATGACAAAGATAGAGATCTCTAAAGGGAAACATGGTCTCTATTCTCCTTTTGGTCCTTTCTATTCTTTGTTCCTTCTTTCCATTTTACTTTTTTTCTGGAGAGGGTTCAAGTAAATGAGTGTGTTTTAATATCTTGTCTACTGGCTTTTTTTAGCTATGCCTCTTTTCATTATTTTTATAATCATCCTTTAAGAATTACAGCATGCATTCTTAATATATCATGATCAACCCTGAATTCATATGATGTTTTCTTTCTTTCTAATATAAGACATTTTAACTGACTTTTTAAAAATTTAAGAGAAAATAACCTTTAATATTTACCCTTTATTTTTTCCCTTATCAAGGTTCTTTATTCCTTATTGTAGATATAAATTTCCATGTGGTACCATTTCCCTTCAGCCTAAAAAACTCTCTCTAGCATTTTTGATAGTGTGATTCTGCCAACAACCATTTCTCTCATCTTTTGTTTATCTGAAAATATTTTTATTTAACCATAATTTTGGAAATTTTTTTTATTGTACATAGAATTCCAGGTTGACAGTATATAGTTTTTGTGTTATAGCACTTCAAAGGTTTTGTTCTATTTTTTTTTTTTTGCCTCCATTATTTCTTACAATGTCATATTTATTATTATTCCCTGTAGGTATTCTTTTTTCTGGCTCCAAGATCATGAGGTCTTTCTCCACTTTCCATCCCAGCTCCCAGCCTCTGCTTACTCAGCAAAACTCCCAAAGAGGGAATAACTAGATGGCGAAGATTACTTAGTGTTTGGATTGGCATTAGATTAAAATATAACATGCCAGTCCAAAGATCCACCCAGCATTTACTGGTTTCTGCTGGTACCAGCAAAGATAGTTCTTCTCTGGCTGGTGGCCTCCTTCACAGCCTCAGAAACTGGTCTCACATCCATCAGCTTCTCTGGTATTATACCTTTAACATTCTTTTGTGCTCACGGTTCTTCAATGTCTTAAAAAAATTATGACTAATTTTGTTTGTATGTTGGCCTCGTGATTTCTGGCTTTTATCACATGAATGAAGATCTTGCACACCCTTCTGTATCCAAACTGGAAGTGGAACTCCTCTCTGTTTCCAAGGAGCTTAAAATCTGACTGAAGACATACAACAGGACTAGGTTGGAAATGCCAGGTGATAAGTGAATGATAAGAATAATCAATCCCCTGAGAGTTCAGAGGAGGCAGTCGCATTGCCAGATACAGTACAGGACATCCAGTTAAACTTGAATTTCAGATATACAAGATATAAATTTTTAGTAAAAGTATATCCCAAGTATTGCATGGGTTATAATTATATTGAAAAATATCCCTTGTTTATCTGAAATTCAACTTTAACTGGACATCTTGTATTTTTCCTAAATTTGTCCCTAGGAGGGAAGGGCCACTAAGAGGAGAAAAAAGGCTCTAGAAGCAAGTAAAACTTGAGTCAGGTTGTTAAGAAGGGCTGAAATGGGGCTTCCCTGGTGGCGCAGTGGTTGGGAGTCCGCCTGCCGATGCAGGGGAC
>NW_006799066.1:2181635-2188501 GCF_000442215.2 Lipotes vexillifer | reverse complement strand
CAAAAAAAAAAAAAAAAAAAAAAAAAAAAAAAAAAAAAAGGGGCTGAAATGATCAAAAATTGCCACATAATGTATATGCAGATAAGTACTGGGAGAAATGATCAGAGAAATGTGTCAGGTTCAAAACCCCGGAGGATTTTGACTGCCAGTCTCAGAAGAATGGACTCTATTTTGCTGGCAAAGATCAATAAAAAAGATTCTCTGTAAGTCTCTCATTTTTGACTTCTTTAAAGGTAACAGTAGTAATAGGAATTAATTTTATGGTATAGGTCTTCCACAGCAAAGCCCTTTTCCAATTTTATAGGGCTTTTTGCTTCAATAAGATCCCATTTTCCTTTTTACATTTTTCCTTAGGTTTTTACAGCCTTCATTTGTTCATATAAGAAATGATGATGGCTCTACCTTCAGAAATGTGAAACAAATAAGATTTTCTATTCCTGGCAAATAAATGAAAATCTAGATCATGTAAAGATTGACAGATGTCGAACAATGGACTTTTAACCAGGTTTATCTGAACTTCAGTGCACAATTACAAATCATCCTTTCAAGCTCTTCAGAATCTCACCCCGGCCAAGAGCTAATTAACTGCTCTGACGGTGGGAAGTTACGGCAACATAAGGCACAGTTTCTGAATGACTGTAAGGTATTTAATTTGAATAAAAGGAGAATTAAAAAGCAGCAGTGAACAAGAGCGGTAGCAGATAGAGAATGCCTATATTAAAGATTTTTGTTTGGTTTTAAAATCGTCCCCCGGAAATTTACATTGGGATGAATGCTTTAAAGCGTGAGACAGCCTTCCACAGCAGACAGTATGTGACAGAAGCAGACAGTGACTTTGTGTTGGTGCAGCTCTCCCAGCAGGGACTGAGTGATGTTTGGTCCTTGAGCATTTTTCCTGCTTCTGATCAGGGGTCAGAACATGAATGAGGATGCCCCGTTCTTAGCGTCATGGTCAGAAAAGCTAAGCTTCCCCTAACGTGTGTAACCCAACCAAGTGACTGCTGCATCCTAACTGATGTGTGGCATATATGCATCATCTACGAAGTGCCCTCGTCATTAATTTGTAGCTGTTTTCAGTCACTGTCCAGTCTCACCCTCCACCCCAATCCTCCTTCCAGGTCTGAGAAGTGGCAGCAGAGATGGGAGTTTTTCTTAGGTCCCTTCTGGGAGAGCAGTTCAGATAACTACAGCTGAAGTCTTCTGGCTGTTTCTGTCTCTTCCGTATTTTACCCCCTATTACGTTTACCTTAACAAGTGGAGAGGAAAATAACTTTTTTGAGGTGCCAAGAACTTTCATGTGTTATTCTACTTAATTCTTACAAGACCATCACGAGGGCGGCACTATTCCTATTTTCAAGGTAAAGAAACCAAGTCTCAGAGCTTTACTGTCTTGCCCATCATTCAGACTCAGATGGGCTCTGACGCCAACCGTATCTGCTTCCCACCTGACCACACAGGTTCACCACGTAGCCTTGCCTTTCTTCTAGAATCTCCAGCTCCAGTTCTCTTTGTAGCTAATCCCTGATTTAATTCTAGTTTCACGTGGCATTAAGGGTCCCCAGAACAACTTCCTTCCCGCCCAAAGGTTGAGTCCTGTCTGTAACAGAGTCCTGCTCATCCCAGAAATGGGGTGGAGTTGTCCTTATCAGGCCATGTGTGAGTCAGCTCCCTAAATGCCCAAGATTTCCAGGCACTTCCCCAACCCCCAGTGCCTTAGAGTAGAAAGTACTATTTACGTTCATAGCCATAGGAGTCCTTCCGCTACCCAGGGATTTGATAATTTTTCACAGCTAGTTTTCCAACTCATACGTACTTCCTTCCACAGGGGGCAGATAGGTGTACGCATCAAAGATTTTGTTTACCAGTAACTCTAATGTTTTATGATACACAAGAGATTTTCCTCTTCTAAATAATATCCTGCAACTTTTCATGGAACTTAATTTTAACAGAACTTATGGAACATTCCAAGTGTATTTAAAAGTATAAGAAAAATATAACATCTACATAGTTATCACCAAGACTGAACAGATGTTAACATATTGCAATTTGCTCTAGATCATTTTTTTAGAAATACAATGTTACAGACGTTGCTAAAATGCTAATTTCATCCTGTACCTCTTCCTCTCTAGAAGTATCCACTCTCCTGAAGTTGGTGTGGATCATTTCTGAGCACAGTTTTGAACTTCTATGATATAAATAAATTCATCAATAAATAATATGTGTGTGAGTTTTAAAGATTTATGTAATTGCAATCCAACTGCACATATTTTTTATGGCTTGTTTCTCGCCCACTTTTTATGGGTGTCTACCCAAGGGAAACTTGATGAGCTCAAGGAGATACGTACAAGGATTTTCACTTAATCACTGTATGCCAGTAAAACAAAAAATGAAAACAACCTAATTGTCCCTCTCCTGTGCAATGTTTACATAAATGTGATTTATGGAATGGGATGCGATCAGTGCTATCCAGCAGTTAAAATGGATCAACAAGATCTACACATCTTTATAGAACTTTTGTTTTTTTTTTTTTCACAATGCATTTAGGACAAGGAAAGCACTGAATGTAAAGTGAGTTTTTACAATAGTAGGGTTTTTTTGCTTCTGTTTAAGATCGATCCCTTGATAATATAAAATATTGAATGATTTAGTACATAAAAATTCTTTGTGTTATCACTGGTGAGAAAAAGAAACTGTTTCAGTATTTTCTTTATCTAAATCTCTGCTCTGTCTTCAGCTCCTGTGTCCATGCCTGCAATGCAGACAGCAAAAAGATGCAGGATTTTGACACTAAATTAAGTCAACATGTTAGCAAACTCTTATTCAGTCCCCATCACTGACTCCACTAAAAACTCAGCATACAGGAAGTCTACCTTTCATTCTTAATAAATCGGTCCCCTTTACTGTATTTGTGTACAGCAATTAGATCAGTGATGTTGTTCAGAGGCTTGGTCTTTCTTGCTATCTGGTCTTATCAAGTTGGTTCCGAAAAGACTTTAGATGACTTATTTGTATGCAGACCAGAATTTCCAAATTGGCAGCTCGACTGACCACAACATTCAAACTGCCATATATAGATGACAGTAAGTTACTTCCTATATTACCTCCAGACTATTAAAGCTACAGTGGTATGAGAATAATGCACGTGTGCACTTGCGACCGTCAGTAGGTTATCAATCAATAAAACAATATTGCTCCAAATTTCAGCAGAGCAGAAGTCTGATAAGGTAACGGTAGCCTGAAACATGTTAATAAATATATTTAGCAAAACCTCTATTAGTGAAGACGAGGCTGCTATGAACTGGGAGATCTGGAAAGCATGCTGGGACCAGTGCAGCTCAGAGCTGGAATTCTACTGGAAACTTTATTGTGGTTGAACCTAGAAGGGAAGAGAGGTGTGAGTCAGATAGTAAGTACTGAGCGATCTGATTGAGTTGCTGAGGCAAAACAGCAACGCTCTGACTGGCCTGAATAGGTCAGGTCGTCCTACCGTAGGCCTTCCTTGTTCATGGCGATCTTCTTAGTGAGCTTATCACAGCAATAGGTTTGCAATTTGTTGTAAAACTATGGGATTAAGGTTCCTTTCTCCTGCCAGATGCTTAGCTGGATAGAAGGGACTGTGCCTCTCTTGTCTATTACATATTCCCAGTGCCAAGCAAAGCTCTTCGAACACATAATAATACAATCATAAGAACATTTAAAGGGGTAAGAGGGGAGAGACCCAATTTAGAGGTCCTATTGGGCACCAGTCTTGATAAGGCAAGTCTTCCCTGTGTCTCCATCCTACCTCTGACCAATCCAGCAGGGCCAGTGAGTCATAATTCCAGAGGAGCCACAGAGTGGAGTTCAGAACACAGGTCTGGCTTCAGGCCACTTGGTCCATGTTCAACAGTATTATTCACCTGCTGTGTGACTTTGAGCGAGTTACGTAGCTTTCGTAAGCCTCCACTTTCCCATCTTTAAAATGGAAAATGGTTTCACACATTGTTTTTAAGGATGAGATAATTCAGGCATTGCTTAGCGTATAGTACCTGCTCAAACATCACTTCTATTATTACCATTATTATTTGTTATTCAAGATTAGAATGCATTTGAAAGGAATAGGGCTGATAGGAAATAAGAGGGCATGACACAACATCCAGCCATTGGTACTGGTTTAGGATGGCATTCCAGACTCAGGGATGTGAAGTCTCAGATGGAATCACTCGCATGTTTCAGAAAACAACCCAGATTTATGGTCGAGGCCAACAGAGAGGTGATGGGCTGGGAGAGGATGATGAAGTTCTAGGCCTCCAAGGCTTGAGAAGAAGCAACAGAACACGGAGTTGGATGAGAGTAAGTTTGATTATTGTGAAGAATGCAGAAATCCAACAGATATCCACTAGGTGCTGGCATTAGGGCTGCCTTACTCAGAATTAGTGATCCAATTTTGAGATGCTGGCAAAGAGAGAGGAAACAAGTCAGGAGTTGACATTCATTCTGATGGTGCCAATTACTACAGGAAAGCTTATCTAGAGACATAAATATGACATTAAGCAGAACTGAACTTTTAAGGATGTTGGAAAAGGGGACTGATGGCCATATACTTATTATACTTTTATTGAAATTAAATCATAACAAAATAGAAACCAATGTGGATAAACACAGGCATACCTCAGAGATATTGTAGGTGCAGTTTCAGACCACCACAATAAAGCAAATATTGCAATAAAGTAAGTCACACAGTTTTTTGCTTTTTTGGTTTCCCAGTGCATATAAAAGTTATATTTATACTATGCTGTACTCTTCAGTGTGAAACAGCAGTATATCTAAAAATGTGTGTTTACCTTAATATGAGTCATCATATGAGTCATCATAATGTTTGTGCTCTTGGGGGGTCTTGCCTCAACGTTGATGGCTGCTGATTGATCAGGGTGGTGGCTGTTAAAGGTTGAGGTGGCTGCAGCCATTTCTTAAAATAAGACAATGATGTTTGTGGAGCCCGAAAACAATTACAATAGTAACACCAAAGATTGCTGATCAGGTACCATCATAACAAACACAAGGATAATCAAAATGTTAGAATACTGTGAGAATTACCAAAATGTGAAACAGAGACACAAAGTGAGCGAATACTGTTGGAAAAATGGAGCTGATAGACTTGCTTGACACAGGGTTGCCACAAACCTTCAATCTGTAAAACATGCAATATCTGCAAAGTGCAGTAAAGTGAAGCACAATAAAAATAAGCAAAGGTATGCCATAGTGGATTTAGATTATTTTTCACTTTTGGCAAACAGTTTTCACCACATAATGAGAAACTGTGCACTGAAGAAATTTAGAAAGAATCACTGACAATCGGATGGAAAGACAGACTGTGTTCTTGGATTAGAAGAATCAATTTTATTAAAATGACCACACTACCCAAGGCAATCTACAGATTCAATGCAATCCCTATCAAATTACTAATGGCATTCTTCACAGAACTAGAACAAAAAAATTTTCAATGGGTATGGAAACACAAAAGACCCTGAATAGCTAAAGCAATCTTGAGAAAGAAAAATACAGCTGGAGGAATCAGGCTCCCTGACATCAGACTATACTACAAAGCTACAGTCAACAAAATAGTATGGTACTGGCACAAAAAAAGAAATATAGATCAATGGAACAGGGTAGAAAGCCCAGAAATAAATCAACCCACTTACGGTCAATTAATCTATGACAAAGGAGGCAAGAATATACAGTGGAGAAAAGACAGTCTCTTCAATAAGTGGTGCTGGGAAAACTGGACAGCTATATGTGAAAGAATGAAATTAGAACATTCTCTAACACCTTATACAAAATAAACTCAAAATGGATTAAAGACCTAAATGTAAGACCAGATAATATAAAATTCCCAGAGGAAACATAAGCAGAACACTCTTTGACATAAATTTCAGCAATACCTTTTTGAATCTGTCTCCAAGAGTAATGGAAATAAAAGCAAAAATAAACAAATGGGACCTAATTAAACTTAAAAGCTTTTGCACAGCAAAGGAAACCATAAACAAAATGAAAAACAACCTACGGAATGGGAGAAAATATTTGCAAATGATGTGATCAACAAGTGATTAATTTCCAAAATATACAAACAGCTCACACAGCTCAATATCAAAAAAAAAAAACAAACCCCAATTAAAAAATGGGGGCTTCCCTGGTGGCGCAGTGGTTGAGAGTCCTCCTGCCGACGCAGGGGACACGGGTTCGTGCCCTGGTCCGGGAAGATCCCACATGCCACGGAGCGGCTGGGCCCGTGAGCATGGTTGCTGAGCCTGCGCGTCCGGAGCCTGTGCTCCGCAACGTGAGAGGCCACAACAGTGAGAGGCATGCATACCGCAAAAAATAAAAATTAAAATTAAAATTAAAATAAAATAAAATAGTACGCATGTATGATTTATTGTTGAAGATGTAATTAGTCCCTGAATGTTTTCCTTCTTTAAAAGTTCGTTTATTCTGTACTTGTTGTGCTAACATTCTTGTTTTATTTAAGTGTGTTCTTGCTGATTAGCATGCATTTATGTAGTCAGGATAATTAGGGTGAATTACATCAATTTGGAAAGGTTAAATTCTAGTAATTATACATTTGCAATTTAGAGTGTAAATCTGATGATGGTATATTACTTGCAGTGCATACGATAACGGCAATTTAAGAAAGATGTTAGGGCTTCCCTGGTGGCGCAGTGGTTGAGAGTCTGCCTGCCGATGCAGGGGACATGGGTTCGTGCCCTGGTCCGGGAAGAGCCCACATGCCGCAGAGCGGCTGGGCCCGTGAACCATGGCCGCTGAGCCTGCGCGTCCAGAACCTGTGCTCCGCAACGGGAGAGGCCACGACAGTGAGAGGCCCGCGTACC
>NW_006799066.1:2172666-2181540 GCF_000442215.2 Lipotes vexillifer | reverse complement strand
CCCAAAAAAAAAAAAAAAAAAAAAGATGTTAACTTAAGAGTCCAGGATATTGTTGACTTAAGCAACCTATTGAGTCTATAAAAATGTTTGAGTTTGAACATTCTAAAAAAAAGCGAGCTGTAAATTGATACCTTCCCATTTTATAGTTGAAAATGCCATGTTGTGTCTGTCTTTAAAATGTTTTCCAGTGGGGAGAAAGCTATTTAGAAGACTACGTTAGAAAATGGAAAGTCCTTCTACATGCTAAACTCAGTACAATGAAATAGCCATTCTATCTTCACATTTGAGCTATAGTCCCAGGTAGTTTTGCAAACAAATTTTAAGTTGCACCATTAAAAATCACTATGATGAATAATTCACAGGTACGTCTTTATTTCAAGTGTATTTAAGCATGTAGAATGTCATTGATATCAAGAAAGATTCTACTTTTACACTTTTCAGAGTCAGCACTGAATAACTGGAAAGTTTAGTTGACAATAAACTATTTGCTTCCCAAAAATAGTTATACCTGAAGATCCTCCTGACCCATCATGGGGGACTTTTCTTATATTACAGGATTTAGAATACCATCAGGATAGATCTGTGAACATCTTTAAATAGACCATTCTAACTAGCATTTCAGATATACTCTTTAGCATTACACTAACAAGCATTAAAATGTTTTTGGGACTTCTCTGGTGGCACAGTGGTTAAGAATCCGCCTGTCAGTGCAGGGGACATGGGTTCAAGCCCTGGTCCAGGAAGATCCCACATGTCGCTGAGCAACTAAGCCCGTGCGCCACAACTACTGAGCCCGCACTCTAGAGCTCGTGAACCACAACTACCGAGCCTGCGTGCCGTAACTACTAAAGCCCGCGCACCTAGAGGCCGTGCTCTGCAACAAGAGAAGCCACTGCAATGAGAAGCCCGTGCACCGCAATGAAGAGTAGCTCCCACTTGACACAACTAGACAAAGCCCACGTGCAGCAACAAAGACCCAATGCAGCCAAAAATAAATAAATAAGTAAACAAACAAATAAAAAGGATGTTTTTGAGCAAAGACAAGAAAAAAAGGAAGGCCTACACAGTGATTGATTTTTTTAATGTTATTTTATGAATAAAATACTAGGACTTACTCTTTTTAACTTTCTTCTGTGTGAATCCAAATGCACACATACATGTACATTTATACCTAGAGAGATAATACATTAATAATTATTTGATAAAATGTGCTATTATCAAGAGTAATTCTACTGACTTCCTGATGTAGGAGGAGTTAAGGGATGCACCAGCTTTGCCAGTTTTGAGAATACTTTCTGAATACTGCACCTTTCATTGATTTATTTTTGAATAAACTTTATTTTGGGATAATTGAAGATTAACAGAAAGGTCGCAAAAATAGTACAGAGAGTTCCCATATACCTCTTACTTTTTGCTTTTTGTCCTGGGATATGGAGACATAGATAGATAGATAGATAGATAGATAGATAGATAGATAGATGGATGGATAGATAGATAGATACAAATACATACAAGCAAGGGAAAGATCATGTATAAATGAAAGCATTTAGGGACAAAGGACCAGCTCTAGGGGTGAGAGGAGAATGAGCAAATCACCAAGAGTTAATATAGTTTTTTTCCCGTATTATGACATAGTTTTTACATATCACAAAATTCAGTTCAAAGACACGAGTTTTAATTTCCTTCAACAGCGCCTTGGCATGTTTTAGGATATGTCTACTAGCTTCCATGACAGGACTTAAAAAGCACTAAGTTAAAATATTCTAATGTAGACCATAATAGGAATGCTGTGTTTCTGCTAAGTAGCTCTGTTTGGCAAGATGGATTGCATTGATTTTCAACATTTTCCAAGGTAACATCAATGCTAATTGCTAATAAACCTTATACTATGCCTAAAACAGATTTTAAATTTGCTGGATTCTACTGAACTGAATTTTAATGGACCAAACTCACTTTCATTGCACATTTGGTTGTTCCTACTTATACAGAAACATTTATTAGCTCTGAGCAGAATTACAAAAATGAATAAAAATGTCAGTTTTCCCTTGAAGGAGCTCAAAGTTCTAAAAGAAGAAACAGAAAGAAAGAACAAACAAGATTCAATAAGAGACTTAATATGAGATGTGCTGTAAGATTTGAGCCCTCCAAAGCCTGTGGGAGCTTTGAGAACACATGGGATTGGGAGAAACAGCCTTTAGCTTCTGGGAATGAATGGAATGTTCTGGGCACTCAGTAATATGAGAGTAGGTCATCGTATGAAAAGAGGAAGGCATGAACCAAGGTTTGTAAAGCCGCCATACGGAGTGCCTATGCCCTGGGAAGAGGCTAGCTGTCAAATGGATGGGCAATGTTTTAGAAGCATCAGAAAGACTTTCCATCTGACAGATGCATGTTGTTCTACAAAGACAAAGACCTGGAACACTGTCCACCCCAGCTGCTTTTCCAAATCAAGACGACCAACAGGACATGCTTTCTTCCCAACCTTCCCAGTGACAGCTGGTTCAGGGGTCTGGCACTAAATTACCAACAGCCATTATTCACACCGTGGAAGGGTTGAGTCAATGACCTCCAAGGCCAACCACCCATCACGCTCCAGTCTCATTTCCATGGACAGATATGTTTTGACATGTTTGTAGTTTTAAAAAGTCTTATTCCTTTTTGATAGACATGACTCCACTTAACATGATCCTTTACACACACTTCCTCTCTGTAACTTTTCTGACTCCTTAGGTTTGGCAAATAAGTTTTTGTAGAGCTAGCCCTAGGTGTAAGCAATCAAGTCAAAGGGCTGAATACAAGACACGGGCTCTTTCAGAAACAGCGGCCTCGACTAAGCAGCTGAAGAGCACAGAAAGATTAATCTTGACATAGACTTGCAGATACTCAGACAGGAAGATGACAATATGCTTTGAGTTTTCTGTTGTAGTGCTGTAATTTTTGTTTCTACACGAGAAACGAAACTAGAGCATTTGAAGACCAGACTATATTAACCATTCCCCTCTGGGACCTACCTATAGACACAATCCAAGCCAAAGAGACAGAAAATCCGTAGGTAATCAACAGTGAGCCTCTGACAGTGTGGCGGCTTTTGGCCACGTGCCTATTTCATCCACCTGAGAAAGACTTGAATAAATCTTCCCTGAATAAAAATTAATTGGGTATAAGCAGGTGCTAATGACCATGGTAAGAAAAAGCAATTTACAATATATGACAGACCCAAATTGTTTCAGATTATATCCACACCTGACTAATTTAATATACTAAGAGCCACTGGTGTAAATTTGAATCAATGGTAAACTGTGCCTAAATCATGCTTTACTCAATACTTTTTATCAATCATTATCTACCTAGAAAAAAGACCTCACAGTAGAAAAAAAAAAAGAAAATAGATTTTCAAAAGAAATTAGGGTCTTGAGAAGTAGAAAAATAAGATTATAAACCAAAAGTGGAAATCATTGTGTGCTCAATTACATTAAAGTCACACACCCATATACCTCAATAAAGCTGAAATTAAAAAAAAGAAACATTAGACAAACTACTCCATCCCCCCCAAAAGTCACATGATCATAGCTGCAGAAGACTTCAAAGTCAGCATGCCCATCCTCCAACAGATTGAAAGATTCTGCTCTAACACCCATCACTGCAAGTGGATTATCTCACCTCTGAACCCAGTATCAGAGAACTCAATACTTTGCAAGGGAGCTCGCTGCGCTCATGTGTGAACATTCTAATTTAAAGTCCTCCTGCCCAGATCTCATCTTCTGTGTGTTTTTGCTGTATTTTCCTGAGCGTGGTGAATGAGTTGCATTATTCTACTGAGTGGCCCATATTGGTGTTCAAACGTTCTTAACTAGTAACTGAGGTATCCTGGAAAATAAAGTAAGCATGTGCATGTGGAAATATTGGGTTGGCCAAAAAGTTTGTTTGGGTTTTTTCCATAACATCTTATGGATAAAACCCAAATTAACTTTCTGGCCAACCAATAAGTATGTGTAACAAGTAGTGTCCTACTAAATAGCAGTGTCATCTTCACACCACTTTAGCTTTTCCAACCTCAGATATTCTGCCCAGCAAATGAGGTCATTTCTGAAGCTTTCTAGACTGCTTCCAGTTGTAATGTCCTATGAATCTGAATATTGCTTAATTAAGTTTAAAACACTTTCCTATCACCATTTCCATAAGGTGTGGAAAAGAACCCCTTTGGTAATTAGGAGACTAACCAAAATATAAAAAATAACACATTTTTTTAAAGTCTCAAGAATACTTGACTGTGAATGATGTTCAGTAATCTATTTCTACTGTTTGAAACACTCAGTTTTTAGGATTCTACAAAATGTTGTTATGGCAGATTTTAGCATAGATCTTCCCATCAAACACCCACCAAATAGCATGAGTCTAGAAACAGATTGCTCACATGGTGCTTATTACCACTTTGCATTTTCTGGATGAGTTGTCGTCCAACTAGCTAAGTTAACTGCTGCTTGAAATGTTCGAAGAGCACTAACCGATGCCGAAAGACGGCAGATGACGTGGATGTTGGGATTTCATCATGCATCACTTTGACATTTGTTTGAGCCCAATTTTTGTTTTGCCAACTCAGCAACTTCTGCCTTACCTTCTTGCCTAGCTTCATTTCTACCTTTCTTTGTAAATTATCAGATATAAGTCGTGACCGAACTAGTCAAAGGTCAGTTGAAATACCTACCACTTTGGAGAAAGAGAGAATTGATAATGTCATTCTGGGTCTTGAAATGTATATGAGAGAGAGAGAGAGAGAGAGAGAGAGAGAAAGGGAGAGGGAGAACAAAATGTGCTCAGGACGGGATTGGTGCGGGAAACACACAGAACTCAATGTCTTTTTCAAATGCTATTTAGAAATATTTATTTCATTCACGTAGTAGCAATACACATGTTATTTAGAAAATTTAGAGCAAATTTTGGTTTGCCTGTCTTCTGAAAAACTCATAAGAACATTCATACTTCTGAGAATTCCGGCCTAATTTCTACATAAGCTATCTATCTAATCTATAAATCTATAATCATACATTATGCATGCTTTGGATAATCATCTAAATAATCAGATTGATTTGGGGAATCCTTTGAGGCTCATCACACTGCTTTCTTTGATATCCATGTTGGAATGGCCATTGGATTCTTAAATTAAGCAGACTGTTTTCAAGGGAAGGTGATCCAGTGGCAAAAGACTGGATTTTAGTTAATTGTATTTTATGATAAGCTTACTGTATTTAAAATTACTGTAGCATAGTCATGAATGACAGCTGCCTCTGCTCCAAATAAATGTAATCCAAACTAATTTGAAGAAAAAATCATAATTCTATTTAATATTTTCAAAATTGATGTCAAGACACAACTTCCCCACACTCTACACTGCATAAATACCATCTATATGACCTGTGGAGAAATATCACTGTCTCTCACTGTTCACTGTATGCATTTCCTCATCAACAAGGTGGATTAATCATCTCTACCTACTCTTTTATTGGTTTTCCATAACATCTTATGGAAAAACCGGAATGAACTTTTTGGCCAACCCAATACAAAGTTGTAGTGATGTGCTTTCAAAGTATACGACACCAAAATAATATGACATTCTTCAAAATCGCTGTAATTATTTAGGAATTGGATCAAAATTTCTTCTGCAGGGATTCTAGGTTCTAGTTTCTGATGCTGAATTATGTTGTAGATATATGAGAAGGCACCCCAGCAGAGATTAGTAGCGAAGACACTGGAGCCACACTGACTGGGCTCCATCTCCCAGCTCTGCAGTGAACTCCCTGTGTGACTCGAACAGGCTACTCAACCTTTCTGAGCCTCAGTTCTTTACTGGTAAAGTGTGTATAATAACAGCATCTCCTCACAGGGTTATTTTAAAGGTTAAATGAGTCATTATCTAAAGTGCTTAATGCAGTGCCTGACGCATAGCAAGCCCCTACAGACCTAACAATTATTACCATTAAATTGATTAAGTGGCATTTGCTTTAGAGAAGCAAGCCTCAGGCAACTCTTGTCCTGTTGTACAATATGTTCACAGGTTTGAGATGCTATTGAAGACAGGATTACAGCACTTACTCCTCTAATTCTCCTGGGTCTGGGAAAGCCATACGCTTTGCCCTCCTACTATCCTACCTCACCGGTGCCCTCACACCAAATCTCATCCTCAGTCCACATAAGTGGATATTTTTGAAACAATATGGATGTTAAGACCAAAGCAGCCACCTGCTTTGAACGTTGGGGATTAAGATTCAGGATAATTCAAATATCATTCCCTTCAAACATCATTCAGATGATTTTAATAAATCCAGGAGATTTTCATTTTTCCTGTGCTCTTGACAGTCCTTAAATGAAGTTCTAGCAAATAGTGAAGGTGAGCTAGAATTTCATTAAGTCACGCAGTCCTAGTGGCAGTAAAAAGATCTTTGTTGAAACCAAAGATTGCAATGCTATTGATAACAACAATACACCTTGGTCATGTAATTTATGAAGATGGTGACGTTGCAGATTTAGAGGAGTTTTTAAAGTACAATTTGATAGGGCTTCCCTGGTGGCGCAGTGGTTGAGAATCTGCCTGCTAATGCAGGGGGCACGGGTTTGAGCCCTGGCCTGGGGAGATCCCACATGCCGCGGAGCAACTAGGCCCGTGAGCCACAACTACTGAGCCTGCGCGTCTGGAGCCTGTGCTCCGCAACAAGAGAGGCCGCGATAGTGAGAGGCCCGCGCACCGCGACGAAGAGTGGCCCCTGCTCGCCGCAACTAGAGAAAGCCCTCACACAGAATTTCAGTCAGAGCCATTTATATCCATTATTGACAGAGAGCAAACCCAATAAGGAAGGAGCACATGTGGGCAGCTCTCCTTGTGGTCTCTGCCATGTGATGGTTTACCATGCCTTATTAAATTTCAATAAAAAGTTTTTTCTGACAACTCAGTAAGGCATAAACTCATCAACAAGTAAAGGGAGGAGGTGGGAGACCCTTTGCAGTTGTTCCCTTTCTAAACTATAAACAAACCTTATGGTATTTTAATACTTAAAACTCACTCATTCTGAAGACATAATCACGTATACATGACCCAAAGGCTGGAACAGAAGGAAAAAAGACACAGAACTCAAATGCATGTCAAAGTTTATTGTTAGTTTTATGACAGAACTCAATGAAATCTAAGAGAGCACAGACTGTAGCTATATTCGACATAAATGGACAAATCTGCCCTAAAAATCCCAGCATACGGCTATGTATGTGAAATAGATCATTTTGACAGTCCTGAGTTCTCCATGGGCTCTAAATATTTTATGTCCTCCCCATTTGTGAATGCTTCCAGTCAAATACAGATATAGAGTGGAACACAGCAGATTGATGTTCTGGAAATCGGACGCAGATTTAATAGACTACAGGTAGAGTAAGCCTGGTTTCTAATCTTAGGTTTGTTTTCATGCACTTAGAATCTCATGAAGTGTTTGTCAACATAGCCCTTTGAAGACTTGGAAAAGGATGCAGAAGAGCGGATCCCATACTTTTTAAAGCACTGCTTCTAAAGACCAGTTGCTTTTCACTTAAATGAAGCTGTCTAACCCCGGATACTTTTGAGATTTCCGGTGCACTTTAAATATTCAGTTTCTTACAAAGATCACAATACAAACATCTTCACACGGTAAACTTTTGAGTTAGCAAGTATAAACCCTGTAAGAGAAGAAAGACAGATAACACAGTTTGAAAAATCCCAAGATAACATCTGCTCCTTCAACAGATATTGGATAGGACAATTTTAAGGTCAAACTAGGAACTGTGCTCCAATTGTCAATAGCACCAAAGAAGAAAGAAACATGGAAAAACTGATTAAATGGAGTTTGGGGATTTTCTGTGCATTAAAAAAAAAATCCATACTACATCATATCCCTTATAACCAACATTTTTCTTAATTTTAGAACTCCTTCATTTGGTACCACGACCTGACCTGACCCAGAAAAAAACTATGTACAGCTTTTATCCTCCTTGTGAGAATTCTGATACCGTCCCCTGCAGAAATACTAATGTGTTTGATTACGGAGTCTAAGACTTCACCAGGGTTTGTACAAAATTTATAGAATATGTGTCATATCACATTTCTGAAACCTGAAAAGTTCTGAATTCTGAAACACATCTCACCCTAAGCATTTTGGATGAGGAACTGTGGATCTCTAATAAAGTCAAACACTTTAATAAGATCTTTCAGGAAGCTTAAAGAGATGATCATGACCCAGTGCCATTATTTACCAATATATGTTCATCTACAAAGAATCTCCAATAGAATTAACAGGTAAATTCTGAAAAATAAGATGGTTCTGGAAAGTTGTCAGATATGAGATCAATATTCAAAATTTCTTCTACATAAGGAATAACTAAATAAAAAATAAAATAAAAAATAAGATATTATTCAAACAGGCAAAAAGACAATAAAATACCTAGGGATAACTGTAATCATGTATAAAGAATGCATAAGACATTGTACGGAAAATTTTTTATTGTAAAACTTTATTAACTCTACTAAAAGATATAAAAGATCTGAATAAATGGAGAGTTACACTCTGCTCACTGAGAGACAACTTCACATTGTAAAGCTGTTAAATCTTATCACACGTTTAAAATAAAGGGGAAGTGACTCATCTAATGTATGAAGACATACAAAAAAGAAAAAAACCCAAAATATAATAAAATACCATAGCTATAGCAGTAAAAAGAGTATGAAGGGCTTCCCTGGTGGCACAGTGGTTGAGAGTCCGCCTGCCGAAGCAGGGGACGAGGGTTCGTGCTCCCGGTCCGGGAAGATCCCACATGCCGCGGAGCGGCTGGGCCCGTGAGCCATGGCCACTGAGCCTGCGC
>NW_006799066.1:2155281-2172539 GCF_000442215.2 Lipotes vexillifer | reverse complement strand
AAAAAAAAAAAAAAAAGAGTTTAGAGCTTAATCATCTCTTAAAATCAGTAACTTTATGTGCTTCTTCAGCAAAGAATAAAAACCTTAGCCCTTTGCTTGAACCAATGAGACCTAGACCGTATTCAAAACTTAATGCCAAGCAAGAGGTAAACAGAAATAGAAACAGAATAGAAAGCAGACAAACCAAGCTGAGTTTGTTGACAACTTATCCCCAGATGAGGCCTCAGAAATGGAGAAGCTTACATGGCAACAGTTGACGGGCTCAGCCTCAGGGATGATTCTGAGAGCAAAGTTTGCACGGGTCATGAGAGTTCTGAAATAAGTCAGGATATTTGGAATAGAAGTTTTGCGCAAATATTTATCACCTCATACATAACAAATTCTTGTGATAGCCACAGAGTGATCTGCTTGCCTCTGGCATCCCACGGCCAGATATATCTTCCTGGAACGCTGCATGTCAGGAGAATAAGAATGTCTGAGGGAAAAGATATTTCACTGCCGTCTTTATTTCACAGTCCTTAGCTCTCTCTTGATGAGAAAAAAGAAAGGAGTGTGTAGTCACTAGAAAGTTATTGAGGAGCAAGGGAATTTTTATGTGCGTGTGTATATATATATATATATATATACACACATATATAGTTATAGTCATAGTTATATATAGTTATATATTATTTATATTAATATATAATTATAGTTATATATAACATTTTATGTGTATAGCTTTATATATGTACAATTATATAGACAGTTTGTTATATACACATATACACAAAAAGTACATACATATTCATACATTTGAGCACGGACATGGATGTAGGTTGCAGGGAAAGTAGCAGAAGAAGTCTGCAGATGGAGACATGGTGACAACGAAAGGAGATGGAAAGGACTGGATGGAGAGCAGTGTGAGACAATGACCCAGGACAGGAGGTGGGAACCTTATTTCCTAAGACAGAGTGAAAGTGACACTCTTGTCATATACTGGTTCAACGGATTCTTCTGACTGATATCTACTGACAAAAGTGCTGTCTTGTAAGCTGCAAACTGTGTCTGTATCTTGACCAGCTTTTCATCTGCAGTGAAGGTTGGACAAGGATCCTTTGACTGACATTAATTTCTGAACGAGACCAAAGAAGTCATAAAAGTCACACCTGAAGGGCACCTTTAGTGGGGGCTGGATTTTGTTCCAGCATTTACCTTCTGGGTCCTTTCGTGTGCAGTATGGAAGGTAATTAAAGACTAACAAATCGATACTGGAGATAATGATGTTTTCCTAATTCAGGAACTGGCCTGACCTTGGACCTGCATGAAGGAGTAAACAAAATGCACATTTCAGTAAAGGCAGTGCATCTGATCTCAGTTACAAAGTGGGAGGCAGAATTCAATGAAAAAGTGGGTCCTGAACTTCTTTCCATTAAAATCAACATCCAAGTGTAAGCAAAAAAGCCTTTCTTCTCATATTAATATCTGCTTCCCAACAGAGTAAGTAAAACAACAAAAACTACCATAAACTGAGATTGGAACAATAGCTGATCCCACGCAATAAAGTAAAATGCTTCCCCTTGTATGAGCACATGTTCATAATTCAACAGCAAACAAACAAACAAACAAACAAAAATGTTTCTCCGTTGACCGCACCTCATGTTTGGTGGCAATGGTTGTTCTATGCAAAGAACTGAGGAAACTGTGAAAATAGAACATCTTTGATAACATCTGCCTGCAAATGTTCGGAACACTCAGCATTTGATTCCATGCGGCTAAGTACAAATGTTAACGATTCTGCCTTACACTGGGTGGAGTATTGAGACTTCCAAGTCTGACACGGAGAGTAACGTGAGGGGGAGCAGTCTGTGCGCTGGATGCATTTTTTCACTCAGGATGAATGCTGAAGTGCGGAGACACTTGAAGGAAATCTATTCCTTAGCCAAAATGATGCTGGTATTTGTCATTTGCTTTCTTGCTTCCAGGCTCAAACACCTGCTGAGTTTGATCTTTTTAAGCACTGAAAAGCATGGGCTGGCGGGGATCAAACTTATACTAACAGAGAAGTAGAGGCTGCATGGTACTCGTCTTAACTGTCTCCTAAGATGTGGCACCTCCCTTACAATTTGTGAACTGAGAGTGTCCTTCAAAGAGTCTTCTTTGCAGTGTGGAAAAGGTCCGCATTTCATAATCCAGAGGAGCTGGGTTCTCATCCTGGTGCGTCACCCACCAGCTGTGCAAATGTGAACCACAGCCAGAATGATCATTTACTTTGCACATCACTCTCCCCTGCTTAAAACCTTTCAAGAGCTCCCTAGTGACCCTTGGACAAAGCCTAATATCCTTAATTAACTTGGCCTAGAAGGTCCTGCATCACTGGCCTTGCCCACCTTTCCAGTCTAAACCTGGGTGACACCACTGCTTGCCATCCATCCTCCAGCTACACTGGCCTCTTTCATTCCCTGCTCTGACACCCAAGGATCAGCAACTTTGGGGCTCTCAGCCATCCTGAGCACAGATATTGGCATCTTCGTGTTGGCTGCTCCTGACACTGGCCTCAAGGGCATCTTTGATAAGTGGGCGCCAAGGAGAGAGATGATATGGTAGGTGACAAGAGGTGATGCTGGGTGACAGACTGATCTGTCAGCTATTAGACTCACTGGTGTATGTGTAAGTCACAAAGGGGAAGTGGGTCTCACAGCAATTTTAATTGAGCATAAATGTAACTGTCACCCTATTTGTGAACACAGCTCACTTTTGATTTTAGGGCACTGATTCCCATTACAAAGTATAGCTAAAGAAAAAGAGAATGAAAATTGATTTTATCTATTCCTTCAACTAAGGATTGGACCATTACCTATGGAAAGATACACAAGAAAAATGTGAAACTTGCACAGAGAAGGGGCTGAAAAGAAGGGAAGCGAGGGAAGCAGGGGTGACAGAGTAGCAGAAGGGAGGGACATGGAGCCAGGTGTGGCCACCTCTCCTGCAAGACGCTCTGTATTACCCCCACCATGCACCTGCTCAAGGGATCCACAATGTATTTTCAAATTAGGGGGCATTATATACAACAATGATTGGTATATGTTTATTAAAGAAAATTTGGAAAATTAGGAACATGGGAAGATTAAAAAATAATGACCCAAGGTCCTTGCACAGTAAACCAAATAATGATAAACCTCTGCCGTGTTTTCTTCTAGCCTTTTTTGACATATGTAGTTTTTAGACTTATTTTTAGGTTTTAACAAAGTTGACAGCTTACTCGTTTTACAGAAGTTTCCCAAGCTATCATACATCCTTCCTAGACTTCAATTTAAATAGCAATATTTATTCTATCAGGAAGAAAGAACATGTATTTACCCACCATCCCTACTTGGATATTAAAGTCCTTTCCAGTGTTTTACACACAAAAATAGTCATCATACATTTCTAAGTTCACAGGATATGAGTTACCTGAGGACGCCCAAAATGTTGTCTTTACTACTTTCAGTGGCTCCCATAACTTAGAATTTCAGGGACCCTTCCTTGCATAGGAAGACAGGAGGACACAGCCTGTAGCATCAATAAGTCATTTTAAGTCATTGCTAGAAGTGACAGAAAAGCACTGCCCAGTTGTCAGTCAACACTGCAGGATGTCCACGTTCACAGCTAAAATGGAGCCTGTGTATAAAGAAAACATCTCAATATTCTGCTATTTGTGTGTATCTGTAGGCATGAAAACTTTTCTCTAACTAAGAGTGTTAAAGCTTCCTTTCTACTCAGAAGAAATTTTGTAACTATTCCTTAAGGGAAGAACAACCAAGTCAGCCATACCTATTTTCTTGTCATGGTGGCTGTTCTGTGAGACATTATAGGTCATTGATGATCAGTAGTTTTTCATATGCTTTTAGCATCTTCTGCCAAAAGAGAGCTATTCTACTTCTGTCCATACTAATAATATTGAAAATTTCACATCTAATAATAGCAATTTGGAATCATACATCTCTTCTTTCTAATTCATTTGCCTCTATCGTAACATTGTGAAGTGAAACTTGAAGTGATTAGAAAAATAATATATTGAAGAATCTAAAACAATCTTTCATTTACTTTGGTGCATTTTATTTAGATTTAAATATAATTATTAATTCATTTTAATATGCATCCTTCTTTTTTGGTGTGTCCCACACATCAAAATTACATTTTTTTCTACTCTGCAGGGGTCTTAATTTCTTAATTCTGTTTGTACCACATCTGGTACTTTTGAGAAATGTGAAAAATGCTAACTGCCAAGTCAAATGGCACCAGTTCAGTAGCCTGTGACATCACTATTCATTATACAGTGAGGTAGATTTCTGATGCTTTACTATTTTTATGAAAAGCTGTTTGACATTTATATCATTGTTATTTTAGGAAACTGGTCAACATGTGAGAACTCCTAATTAAGTGACCAAACTAAGACTTCTGAAAAAGGATACTGTCTCCAATTTCTATGTGTTAATACAATTGCTTTACTGTGTACTTAACAACTAATAACAAAAAAGATGAAGACTGGACTCTATCGATGGTTAAGTAAAGTTTCTGCATTCATTAAGCTGGTGTTAGATAGTCTCATCCACCAGAGGGCAGACAGCAAAAGCAAGAAGAACTACAATCCTGCGGCTTGTGAAACGAAAACCACATTCACAGAAAGACAGACAAAATGAAAATGCAAAGCACTATGTACCAGATGAAAGAACAATATAAAACCCCAGAAAAAACAACTAAATAAAGTGGAGACAGGAAACCTTCCACAAAAACAATTCATAATAATGATAGTGAAGATGATCCAGGACCTCAAAAAAAGAATGGAGGCCAAGATGGGGAAGATGCAAGAAATGTCTAACAAAGACCTAGAAGAATTAAAGAACAAACACCTAGAACAATTAAAGAACAAACAAACAGATGAACAATACAGTAACTGAAATGAAAAATACACTAGAAGGAATCAATAGCAGAATAACGGAGGCAGAACAATGGATAAGTGAGCTGGAAGACAGAATAGTGGAATTCACTGCAATGGAACAGAATAAAGAAAAAAGAATGAAAAGAAATGAAGACATCCTAAGAGACCTCTGGGACACCATTAAATGCACCAACATTCGCATTATAGGGGGTCCCAAAAGGAGAAGAGAGAGAGAAAGGACCCAAGAAAATATTTGAAGAGATTATAGTCGAAAACATCCCTAACATGGGAAAGGAAATAGCCACCCAAGTCCAAGAAGCTCAGAGAGTCCCAGACAGAATAAACCCAAGGAGAAACATGCCTAGACACATAGTAATCAAACTGACAAAAATTAAGACAAAGAATTGAAAGCAACAAGGGAAAAACAACAAATAACATACAAGGGAACTTCCATAAGGTTAACAGCTGATTTCTCGGCAGAAACTCTACAAGCCAGAAGGGAGTGGCACGAGATATTTAAAGTGATGAAAGGGAAGAACCTACAACCAAGATTACTCTACCCGGCAAGGATCTCATTCAGATTTGACAAGGAAATCAAAAACTTTACAGACAAGAAAAAACTAAGAGAATTCAGCACCACCAAACCAGCTCTGTAACAAATGCTAAAGGAACTTCTCTAAATGGGAAACACAAGAGAAGAAAAGGACCTACAACAACAACCCATAACAATTAAGAAAATGGTAATAGGAACATATATATCGATAATTACCTTAAATGTGAATGGATTAAATGCTCCAACCAAAAGACACAGGCTTGCTGAATGGATACAAAACTAAGACCCATATACATGCTGTCTACAAAAGACCCACTTCAGACCTAGGGACACACACAGACTGAAAGTGAGGGAATGGAAAAAGATATTCCATGCAAATGGAAATCAAAAGAAAGCTGGAGTAGCTATACTCATATCAGAAAAATAGACCTTAAAAGAAAGAACATTACAAGAGACAAGGAAAAACACTACATACTGATCAAGGGATCAATCCAAGAAGGAGATATAACAATTATAAATATATATGCACCCAACATAGTAGCACCTCAATATATAAGGCAAATGCTAATGGCTATAAAAGAGAAAATTGACAGTAGCACAATAATAGTGGGGGACGTTAACACCTCACTTACACCAATGGACAGATCATCCAGACAGAAAATTAATAAGGAAACACAAGCTTTAAATGACACAATAGACCAGATACATTTAATTGATATTTATAGGACATTCCACCCAAAAATAGCAGATTACACTTTCTTCTCAAGTGCACACGGAACATTCTCCAGGATAGATCACATCTTGGGTCACAAATCAAGCCTTGGTAAATTTAAGAAAATTGAAATCAAATCAAGCATCATTTGTGACCACAGCACTATGAGATTAGAAATCAATTACAGGGGAAAAAACATAAAAAACACAAACACATGGAGGTTAAACAATACATTACTAAATAACAAAGAGATCACTGAAGAAATCAAAGAGGAAATGAAAAAATACCTAGAGACAAATGACAACAAAAAACATGATGATCCAAAAGCTATGGGATGCAGCAAAAGCAGCTCCAAGAGGGAAGTTTATAGCAATACAATCCTACCTCAAGAAACAAGAAAAATCTCAAATAAACAACCTAACCTTACACTAAAGGAACTAGAGAAAGAAGAACAAACAAAATCCAAAGTTAGTAGAAGGAAAGAAATCATAAAGATCAGGGGAGAAATAAATGAAATAGAAACAAAGAAAACAATAGCAAAGACCAATACAACTAAAAGCTGGTTCTTTGAGAAAATAAACAAAACTGATAAACCTTTAGCCAGACTCATTAAGAAAAAAAGGGAGAAGACTCAAATCAATAAAATTAGAAATGAAAAAGGAGACGTTACAATGGACACTACAGAAATACAAAGCATCATAAGAGACTACTACAAGCAACTCTATGGCAATCATTATGGACAACCTGGAAGAAATGGACAAATTCTTAGAAAGGTATAACCTTCCAAGACTGAACCAGAAAGAAACAGAAAATATGAACAGACCAATCACAAGTAATGAAATTGAAACTGAGATTAAAAATTTTCTAGCAAGCAAAAGCCCAAGACCAGGTGGCTTCACAGGTGAATTCTATCAAACATTTAGAGAAGAGCTAATACCCATCCTCCTCGAAGTCTTCCAAAAAATTGCAGAGGAAGGAACACTCCCAAACTCATTCCACCATCACCCTAATACCAAAACCAGACAAAGATACTACGAAAAAAGAAAATTACAGATGAATATCACTGATGAATATACATGCAAAAATCCTCAACAAAATACTAGCAAACAGACAACAGAAAGCAAAGAGTGTGAGGCGATCTCACAGACGAGTGGAATAAAGGCCTTTTGCATAAGAAGACCAGGTGACAAGTTAACTGGCTACCAGCCTCCAAAGCAATACGCCCTTTCATGCAAAGAGTTGAGAACAAGGCAATATTATGTTGAAGGGGTGACCGGAGCTGAAACATGAACAGGATTGCAGACTTTTCTGATTCAGTCACACAAAAAGAAGTGTTAAGAATTGCCCTTTAAGGCATCCCTGGTGGCACAGTGGTTGAGAGTCCACCTGCCGATGCAGGGGACACGGGTTCATGCCCCGGTCCGGGAAGATCCCACATGCCGCGGAGCGGCTGGGCCCGTGAGCCATGGCTGCTGAGCATGCGCGTCCAAGCCTGTGCTCTGCAGCAGGAGAGGCCACAATAGTGAGAGGCCCCCGGACCACCAAAAAAAAAAAAAAAAAAAAAAAAAAAAGAATTGCTCTTTGAAACTCTGAAGACTAAAGAGTACCTGATAAATTGCAAGTCTGTTTGTGCCCCATAGCTGCACAGACTGCCTGAGGTTACATTTAGAGACTCAAATCACTGCACCTTAAAAACAAAAGATTGAGCTGCACTGCATTCTTAATGTTGTACCATCACTAACTGGATTTTCCTAGTGAAATTGTCATCTGCAGTGGCTGGCACTTTTCCTCCATGTTTTGAGAAAAAGAGAATTGGTTGGAATAAAACCTTGCTTTCCATATGCTTGACTTGAAATGCAGCATTGAAAAGGTCCTTAAGAAACCTTCCTGGGACTCCAGGAGGGCTCATGCCAAAGAGTACTCCCAGAACTTCTGCTGCCACTGTCCTTGTCCCCACAGTGAGCCACAGCCACCTCCCGCCTCTACAGGAGATGCTCCAACACTAGCAGCCATGTAGCTGAGAGGGTCTTGGTTCTCTGGCTGGGTGTCAGGCCTGAGCCTCTGAGGTAGGAGAGCCGAGTTCAGGACACTGGACCACCAGAGACCTCTCAGCCCCTCGTAATATCAATCAGTGAGAGCTCTCCCAAAGATCTTTGTCTCAATGCTAAGGCCCAGATCCACTCAACGACCAGCTAGCTCCAGTGCTAGACACCCATGCCAAACAACTAGCAAGACAGGAACACAACCCCAAGCATTAGCAGAGAGGCTGCCTAAAATCATACTAAGTTCACAGACACACCAAAACACCCCACCGGACATGGTCCTGCCCATCAGAAAGACAAGATCCAGCCTCATCCACCAGAACACAGGCACCAGTCCCTCCACCAGGAAACCTACACAACCCACTGAACCAAACTTACCCACTGGGGGCAGACACCAAAAACAATGGGAACTAAGAACCTGCAGCCTGCAAAAAGGAGACCCAAACACAGTAAGTTAAGCAAGATGAAAACACAGAGAAAAACGCAGCAGATGAAGGAGCAAGGTAAAAACCCAGCAGACCAAACAAATGTGGAAGTAGGCATTCTACCTGAAAAAGAATGCAGAGTAATGATAGGAAAGATGATGCAAAATCTTAGAAATAGAATGGAGAAAATACAAGAAACATTTAACAAGGACCCAGAAGAACTAAAGAGCAAACAAACAATGACGAACAACACAATAAATGAAATTTAAAATTCCCTAGAAGGAATCAATAGCAGAATAACTGAGGCAGAAGAACAGATAAGTGACCTGGAAGGTAAAATAGTGGAAATAACTAGCGCAGAGCAGAATAAAGAGAAAAGAATGAAAAGAATTGAAGACAGACTCAGAGATTTTTGGGACAACATTAAACACACCAACATTCAAATTATAGGGGTGCCAGAAGAAGAGAAAAAGAAAGGGACTGAGAAAATATTTGAAGAGATTATAGTTGAAAACTTCCCTAATATTGGAAAGGAAATAGTCAATCAAGTTCAGGAAGTGCAGAGAGTCCCATACAGAATAAATCTATGGAGAAACACTCTAAGACACATATTAATCAAACTACCCAAAATTAAATAGGAAGAAAAAATAGTAAAAGCAGCAAGGGAAAAACAACAACTTACATACAAGGGAATCCCTATAAGATTAACAGCTGATATTTCAGCAGAAACTCTGCAAGCCAGAAGGGAGTGGCAGGACATATTTAAAGTGATGAAAGAGAAAAACCTACAAACAAGATTACTCTACCCAGCAAGGATCCCATTCAGATTCGATGGAGAAATTAAAAACTTTACTGACAAGCAAAAGCTAAGAGAATTCAGCACCACCAAACCAGCTTTACAAGAAATGCTAAAAGAACATCTCTAGGCAGGAAACACAAGAGAAGGAAAAGACCTACAATAACAAACTCAAAACAATTAAGAAAATGGTAATAGGAACATATATATTGATAATTACCTTAAATGTAAATGGATTAAATGCTCCAACCAAAAGACATAGACCGGCTGAATGGATACAAAAACAACATCCGTATACATGCTGTCTACAAGAGACCCACTTCAGACCTAGAAACACATACAGACTGAAAATGAGGGGATGGAAAAAGATACTCCATGCAAATGGAAATCAAAAGAAAGCTGGAGTAGCAATTCTCATATCAGACAAAATAGATTTCAAAACAAAGACCAGTACAAGAAACAAAGAAGGACATTACATAATGATCAAGGGATCAATCCAAGAAAAAGATATAACAATTGTAAATATTTATGCACCCAACATAGGAACGCCTCAATACATAAGGCAATGCTAACAGCCATAAAACGGGAAATCGACAGTAACAAAATAATAGTAGGGGACTTTAACATGCCACTTTCACCAATGGAGTTATCAACCAAAATGAAAATAAATAAGGAAACACAAGCTGTAAATGACACATTAAACAAGATGGACTTAATTGATATTTATAGGACATTCCATCCAAAAACAACAGAATACACTTTCTTCTCAAGTGCTCAGGGAACATACTCCAGGATAGAGCATACCTTGGGTCAAAAGTCAAGCTTTGGTAAATTTAAGAAAACTGAAATCGTATCAGGTATCTTTTCCGACCACAACACTATGAGACTAGATATCAATTACAGGAAAAAAACTGTAAAAAATACAAACACATGGAGGCTAAACAATACGCTACTAAATAACCAAGAGATCACTGAGGAAAGCAAAGAAGAAATCAGAAAATACCTAGAAACAAATGACAATGAAAACACGACAACCCAAAACCTACGGGATGCAGCAAAAGCAGTCCTAAGAGGGAAGTTTATAGCAATATAATCCTACCACAAGAAACAAGAAAAATCTCAAATGAACAACCTAACCTTACACCTAAAGCAATTAGAGAAATAAAAACAAAAAACCTCCCAAATTAGCAGAAGGAAATAAATCATAAAGATCAGATCGGAAATAAATGAAATAGAAACAAAGAAAACAATAGCAAATATCAGTAAAACTAAAAGCTGGTTCTTTGAGAAGATAAACAAAATTGATAAACCATTAGGCAGACTCATCAAGAAAAAAAGGGAGAGGACTCAAATCAACACAATTAGAAACGAAAAAGAAGTAACAACTGACACTGCAGAAATACAAAGGATCATGAGAGGTTACTACAAGCAACTATATGTCAATAAAATGGACAACCTGGAAGAAATGGACAAATACTTAGAAAAGCACAAGCTCCCAAGACTGAACCAAGAAGAAATAGAAAATATAAACAGACCAATCACAAGCACTGAAATTGAAAGTGTGATTAAAAATCTTCCAACAAACAAAAGCCCAGGACCAGATGGCTTCACAGGCGAATTCTATCAAACATTTAGAGAAGAGCTAACACCTATATTTCTCAAACTCTTCCAAAATATAGCAGAGAGAGGAACACTCCCAAACTCATTCTATGAGGCCACCATCACCCTGATACCAAAACCAGACAAAGATGTCACAAAGAAAGAAAACTACAGGCCAATATCACTGATGAACACAGGTGCAAAAATCCTCAACAAAATACTAGGAAACAGAATTCAACAGCACATTAAAAGGATCATACACCACGATCAAGTGGGGTTTATCCCAGGAATGCAAGGATTCTTCAATATACGCAAATCAATCAACGTGATACACCATAGTAACAAAATGAAGAATAAAAACCATATGATCATCTCAATCGATGCAGAAAAAGCTTTTGACAAAATTCAACACGAATTTATGCTAAAAACCTCCGGAAAATAGGCATAGAAGGAACTTACCTCAACAAAATAAAGGCCATATATGACAAACCCACAGCCAACATCATCCTCAATGGTGAAAAACTGAAACCACCTGGCATTCCTATATACTAATGATGAAAAATCTGAAAGTGAAATCAAGAAAACACTCCCATTTACCATTGCAACAAAAAGAATAAAATATCTAGGAATAAACCTACCTAAGGAGACAAAAGACCTGTATGCAGAAAATTATAAGACACTGATGAAAGAAATTAAAGATGATACAAACAGATGGAGAGATATACCATGTTCTTGGATTGGAAGAATCAACATTGTGAAAATGACTCTACTACCCAAAGCAATCTACAGATTCAATGCAATCCCTATCAAACTACCACTGGCATTTTTCACAGAACTAGAACAAAGAATTTCACAATTTGTATGGAAACACAAAGGACCCTGAATATCCAAAGCAATCTTGAGAACAAAAAACGGAGCTGGAGGAATCAGGCTCCCTGACTTCAGACTATACTACAAAGCTACAGTAATCAAGACAGTATGGTACTGGCACAAAACCAGAAATATAGATCAATGGAACAGGATAGAAAGCCCAGAGATAAACCCACGCACATATGGTCACCTTATCTTTGATAAAGGAGGCAAGAATATACAGTGGAGAAAAGACAGCCTCTTCAATAAGTGGTGCTGGGAAAACTGGACAGCTACATGTAAAAGAATGAAATTAGAACCATACACAAAAATAAACTCAAAATGGATTAAAGGCCTAAATGTAAGGCCAGACACTATAAAACTCTTAGAGGAAAACATAGGCAGAACACTGTGACATAAATCACAGCAAGATTCTTTCTGACCCACCTCCTAGAGAAATGGAAATAAAAACAAAAATAAACAAATGGGACCTAATGAATCTTAAAAGCTTTGGCACAGCAAAGTAAACTATAAACAAGACAAAAAGACAACCCTCACAATGGGAGAAAATATTTGCAAATGAATCAGTGGATAAAGGATTAATCTCCAAAATATATAAACACCTCATTCAGCTCTATATCAAAAAAACAAACAAACCCAATCAAAAAATGTGCAGAAGACCTAAGTAGACATTTCTCCAAAGAAGACATACAGATGGCCAAGGGGCACATAAAAAGCTGCTCAACATCACTAATTATTAGAGAAATGCACATCAAAACTACAATGAGGTATCACCTGACACAGTTAAAATGGGCATCATCAGAAAACCTACAAACAGCAAATGCTGGAGAGGGTGTGGAGAAAAGGGAACCCTGTTGCACTGTTGGTGGGAATATAAGTTGATAACAGCCACTATGGAGAACAGTATGGAGGTTCCTTAAAAAGCTAAAAATAGAATTACCATATGACCCAGCAATCCCACTACTCCGCATATACCCAGGGAAACCATAATGCAAAAAGACACATGCTCCCCAATGTTCATTGCAGCACTATTTACAATAGCCAGGTCATAGAAGCAACCTAAGTGCCCATCGACAGATGAATGAATAAAGAAGATGTGGTACATATATACAATGGAATATTACTCAGCCATAAAATGGGTCATTTTATGATCAAGTTGGGTCATTTTTAGAGACGTGGATGGACCTAGAGAGTGTCATACAGAGTAAACTAAGTCAGAAAGAGAAAAACAAGTATCGTTTATTAATGCATATATGTGGAATCAAGAAAAATGGTACAGACGAACTTGTTTGCAAGGCAGAAATAGACACACAGATGTAGAGGACAAACATATGGACACCAAGGGGGGAATGCGTGGAGTGAGGGTGGCGATGGGATGAACTGGGAGATTAGAATTGACATATATACACTAATATGTATAAAACAGATAACTAATAAGAACCTGCTGTATATAAAATAAAATAAAATTCCAAAAAAAAAAATAAAACCCTTATATGTGTAGAAAAAACAAAAAGCTGGTGCTCACAGCTGTTTTATAACCACTTAATATGACAAAAGTAATGTAATGGCTTTATTCTGTCTCATTTGAAGTCTCCATATTAAACACTATTTTAATAAATAAAAGATGTTTGTATAATTTAGACTCTTCTCAGAAAATACCTTTATGTAAAATTCAGAGCCCTGAATTCTGCTCTATTCAAGAGTGAAAAAGAAACTTCACCTGACTGCCTTAATAAGAATAAAGCTAGTAAGACTTGGGGTAAATTATGAGTGAAAGAAGACTTTTAAAGAACTATTTTGGCACATTAAAATCTCCATTTATCAGTGAGGATGGGGAGATACTGTCTCTTCCACATACCCTCTGGTGGACCTGTGAGATACGTAATGTCTGAAGGGCAATTTGATGATCTGCTACATTATAGTTTAAAAATGTTCATATGCTCTGACGCAGCAATTTCTCTTTAGGAATGTATCTTGAAGAAAAAAAATCAAAGCAAGCAAAAAGATTTACATCTAAGAATATTTATCCCAGTGTTTCTTTACAATATTAAAACACTAAAGGGAGTTCCCTGGCAGCCCAGTGGTTAAGGCTCCACGCTTCCAATGAAGCGGGTGAGGGTTCAATCCCTGGTCAGGGAACTAAGATCCCATACACTGTGTGGCTTGGCCAAAAGATAAAAAATAAAAATAAAAAAATTAACTTCATGCTTTTGCTCTGTCTGGGTCGGTTACTCTCTAGACTTTAAATTAAATTAAATTAAATTAAAAAGTGAACTTTATCTTTGGGCCACTTACATGTACTTATATATGGACACATCTAACTAAAATTTAGCATAGTTACTTTTAGCAATAACTCCCTTTCAATGGAGTTCGTAAGGGATTAAAATTATTTTTTGACTTCACATGTCTACTTGACTATTTTTATTTTTTATATGATCCATTTGTCCAGCAATTCAGTCCCCTCATGTCATAACACTGTCAGCATGTGGTTTTTGGTAAAGGTGAAAATAAAGGAAGCTGTGCTGGAGAGAGTTTATTGTGTCTACAACCTGCAGTTGTCAGAATCTGATGCTGCTGCGAACCAGTAACTGGCTATTAGGCTCCCAGGAGAAACTGCCTTTAACCATCAGGAAGCCTATAGCCCTGGTGGCCAGTAAGTTCCTGACACTTCCAGTAGCTGAAGGTGGCCATAAAAGGCAGCACACACCCTAAGGTAGAATTTCAAAGCCTGAACTGTCATGCTTCAGCAGCCAGAGGTATTAGAGATGACCGAACATTGTCAATTTATCAGAAATCTCCCCTTTTCTTCTCCCTTCTTCCTCCCTTTCCCCGTCCTCCATCGTCCACCTGCCCCTCGGAGCCCAGTGTCTTCAGGCACTCTCCTAGCTAATGCTTGCTATTGGGAAACAGAGTATCTTGACGTGTAAGAATAACTGACGTATATCAAAGCTCCTTCAGTGTTAATATGTGTTCTATGAAAAATCGGGGAAACGAGAGGTATTTAATGGTTGGCTTGCTTATTTATTTATTTATGTATTTATTTATTTTTAACATCTTTATTGGGGTATAATTGCTTTACAATGGTGTGTTAATTTCTGCTTTACAACAAAGCGAATCAGCTATACATATAAATATATCCCCATATCTCCTCATTTATTTTTTAACCACCGGATTTCTAAGTTCCTTAATACACATGTGTATAGTTAATTTTCAAGAAAGGTCTACAGACTGAATGCTTCACAAATTTAATCATCATGTAACCATTTTAATCAAAAAACATATTCAGGACTCAGGCTTTCCAAAAGACATTTTTGCAATTCCTAAGCCTAAATCCAGTGATAATTCGTTTTAGGTAGAGTTTGGAGCCTTTATGGAAAGGAATGACTTGATCATGATGTAGTTTGTTTCTTTACCTGTATCAAGTGCAGGGACAGAGACTTGGAGGAGAAGTGGTCCTTTCCTAAAATTTTTCTCAAATATGCATCTCTGGGTCTTTATCTTAAGATAAACCCTGGTCCTGATAAAGCAGAACACTCCTAACCCCGAGCAGGACCTACTCAGGGCTGAAAAGCTTAGGGCCGCATTTCCAGCTACTTCCAATGTCACTGCATCCAGGAATTGTTCCCTGGCTGCTCCCCATGGGAGTAGAACCCCATCTTTTGCATTCTCATCCCGCATCTGCCCATCCCTTTCTTCCTTGTTTCCCTGTTCTCTCTCTCACCTTGTGAAATCTGAGAGCAGAGTCCTTGACTGACTCACCTCGGTAGCATCCTGCAAAATGCCTTTTGCATCCTGGATTCCACTTAAGTATTGTTGAATGAAAGAAACAATGAAAGAAATAAAGTTGAGACATTCATGACTCAATGGTAAAAACAGGGTCTAAATCCTGCTCTATTTTGAGACTCAGCTCAAGTGTCAGCTCCCTAAGGACACCATTTCTGACTTTCTTAAGAAGAATAGAGGTCTGCTATAATGTCAATACAAATCTCTAGCAGAAGACTTATCCCAGGGTGTAATTATTAAGTATTTTATGTGCATTTCCTTCACTGGATCTTATCCTATTCATGTTGGTGTGGTCTGAATCAAGCTCACACAGACTATAAGCTCCATGAGGACAGAGGGCATATCTGTCTTGCTTGTATTTGTGTCACCAGGACTCAGCATAGACTCTTGTATTTGGTAAATACTCAAAAAAGATATGATGCATGAGTGAATTGAAGATTAAAAATCAAAGGCACAAAAGGATGACAGGATGTTAAGGGACGGATTCCATGCCGTTGCTTGACTTTTATGTTCATTAAAGACTTACTTTCAAAAACCACAATAGGGAGAAGCTATCGATATTCCCATCAAGGGAAATTTTAATTCCTCTTAATCCAATTAATTTTGTTAATTCAATTTAATGTCAAATGAAATTTAAAGTAATAACCCCCAAATTTGGGACTTGCTTAGAGAAAAATCCCTGTCATCTTATAAAGAAAAAGTATAATAGATATCGAAATGTCCATTTCTAATAGCACTTTTTAAAATGGTTTCGTTGCAGTTGCGCTTAAGAAATCACTGTACCATGCAAATAAAGTTACCCAAATCTGTGAAGACTGTATTTACTGTTAACTTTGCTCACATTTTTTTTCTAGTAATTTAAGAGGTGGATACTTAGAATTATATTTTTCTTTTACTAATATCTATAGCTACTTTTCCATCTGCATTTTTTAAGCCTTATTGTTTTAGAGCAGCAAAACTGAGAAGGTATAGAGATTTCCCATATACCTTTTGCCCTTATACATGCATAGCCGCCTACCTTATTGACATCCACTACAGAATGGTGCGTTTGTTACAACTCATGAACCTATTGTTTTTCCCCCTTCTTAACCCAATTCTATGAGCTGATCATTCCTGTTCCCCACCTCCTACCAAGAGACTGTCAATAACCTGAGCTAATAAACCAAATATTTATTAGAAATTGATGCTTCTACTCAGAGATGGCCCACACACCTGTGATCTAAAATTTCTCAGGAAATGCCCTTTAATGACTACATTTTCAGTTGTATTGAGCTGAAATCAATAAGATTTTATTTGAATACAGAAGTCCCCCAAATAGTCAAATTACTCTTAAAAGGGCCAGAACATTTACTAAACTTTCACAAACATAAAATGTTCTGTCAAAGTAATTAATTGAGGGGCTTCCCTGGTGGCGCAGTGGTTGAGGGTCCGCCTGCCGATGCAGGGGACGCGGGTTCGTGCCCCGGTCCGAGAAGATCCCACATGCCGCGGAGCGGCTGGGCCCGTGAGCCATGGCCGCTGAGCCTTCGCGTCTGGAGCCTGTGCTCCACAGCGGGAGAGGCCACAACAGTGAGAGGC
>NW_006799066.1:2091738-2154625 GCF_000442215.2 Lipotes vexillifer | reverse complement strand
AGGCCCGCGGACCGAAAAAAAAAAAAAAAAAAAAGTAATTAATTGAGGATTTCATTAATTACTTTGGAATTAAGAAGGCAACAAACCACTCAGTGCTTCTGAATGAGACAGATTCATTTCACTGGTTTAGAAGGTACCAAGTTCCTAGAGAAAACATCAGGGCGTGGTGTAATGGATACTGCTGAGCACTGATCAAATATGAAAGCACTATTTTGGGATCAGTAGGACTGAGGTAGTGTGGAATGCACGGTGATCTTCTAAATGACAAGTCGCGTTCCAAGGGACAACACAGTCTCCTGTTCTCAGACTCATTACTGTATGTTGAAGTGCACGAGAAGCAAATGTTTGGAGCAAATATGAAATCGACATTCAAAATTCAATTCACATGGTCCAGGCTAAGGAGCTTAAACTTGGATGTATTCTCTCTTTGATAACGCATTATACTTTGGAGAGGCTATTTCCCTTTTGACACAGCCCTCAGGAAAGATCAAAGACAGCATGAAAAAATATGTGTGCGATATTATGACAGACATCAAATATCATGCTAATGTACAGTTTCTGTCACAGATTAACTTGATGCATAAGCCCTTAAGTCACATCAGTATCACAGGGGGTTTCTAGGTTACAAATCTAAACCACTCCTCAGTCCTCTCTTCTAACATAGAATTAGTTCATTAAAATGATTGTCTAGTTGTAAGGAAATAATTTCCCTGTTTCGTGAAGTTCCTCCAAGTGACGAAAGAGCTCTTAGGCTAAGTTTTCCTTTGACTGGAAAGGCAGTACTCAGCGGGGAAATTAAACAAAATCCTCCTGCAGGGGTTTCTAGTCTCTGATAATTTCAGACTTGTGTGGAACCATCATAATGATCCCATTTTCCTTTAGTATTCTTACAACATCAGAGACCTTCTTTGAGTATTTTTTATGAATTATTTTGCGTGATTTGGCTATCTTGCGGGGACAAGCCAATTGAGGAGACTATAAAGGGAAATGATCAAATTAGAATCTTTTTGAGGATAAAACCATGTAGTCAGCTATTTGGTTCTCCATTAGTTTTCTACTACTTATTTCTTTTGCTAAAAATTATTCTCTCTCATATATATAAATATCTAAAGGGCTTTGACACGGGATAACTACATGTCAGTTATAGTTAAATTGGGTGGATATAGTTCTTAGAGCCAGTTAATTAACTTTTTCCTTTTCATATGCTTTTCTTTTGGTGGTTTTTAGAGCATCTCAAGCAGATAATTAAGCATTGTCTAAGGCACTTTTACAGTCCTTGCTACCATCGATTGCTAACAAGACTTAGCAGAAAATAAATCACTTTTTTTTTTAGGCTACCTGAAAACATTTTAAAAAATCCTTTGTTATTTTAGAATACAAGAAAATCAACTGCTACAGAAATAAGGCTTGTCAGATACAAGCCTTGACTAAGAACAAACACAAAGATGTTATTTGTTTCATTTTGTGATAGTTTAATCTATTTGTTAAAAGACCCTTTTACCTAAAATTATGATTGTTTCCCCACTATTCAACTCTCCGAATTCACAATTTCAAGTACAATATTAGTTTATTTTTGGTCACATATCTTAGTCAATTTAACATAAATCAGTTCAGTCAGAGTTTGGGGCAAATTACAGAATATAGTTAACAGAAATAAAATGCTATTAATATGTTTATTTTGAATATAAGGTATATTTAACTAACAGAGTGGAGATACAAGTGAAAAAAACAGAGATGCACCTTAATTCTTTATGTTCTTCGTAAAATACATTTTTAGAGAGTTAGCTTTCATGTTTTCAGAACATCCACTTTCAAGGAATACAGCCTGATTAAAGGTGAGAATTAGAGTAACCCAACCAGGAATCACTCCAGTCAGATTGTCTTTGGATATGACATAAGAAAACCAACCTAATGAAAGAAAGAGTGCTTTCCAAGGAATATTAACATACAATGCAAAGTCATAAACAAGTTTGTAAAATGTTAAGAGTGCTTTATCTCCCTTTCTAACACCAACTTTCCCCTGAATCATATTTCTGTGCCATTTCTCAGTAAACCAGGTTCATGCCATGTGGACTCATTCTGTGCCCTCTGCCTGTGCTGGGTCTACAAGTACCCTACTAATTATCCAATATCCACACGGACTTCCATCCCTTCCATGATTCTTTCCCGGCTGCCCCTCTCCAAACAAATATTTATAACCCTATTGCTATATTTTAATTTGAGACAGTTTCTTCAATCTACCCTCTTACTTCAGAAACATATCCACTCTCAAAAGCATCGTTTCCATTTTGACTTTTAAGGACATGTTTAAGAATGGATCAGTCTTCTACATCTGTGACTCTATTTCTGTTTGTAAATAAGTTCATTTGTACCATTTTTAGATTCCACATATAAGTGATATCATGTGATATTTGTCTTTGTCTGACTTCACTCAGTATGACAATCTCTAGGTCCATCCATGTTGCTGCAAATGGCATTATTTTCTTTTTTATGGCTGAGAAATATTCCACTGTATACATATGTACCACATCTTCTTTATCCATTCTGGTTACCAGGGAAGAGAGTGCTGTGGGGGAAGGGATAAATTGGGAGATTGGGACTGACATATACACACGACTATATATAAAATAGATAACTATTAAGGACCTACCGTACAGCACAGGGAACTCTACTCAATACTCTGTAATGCCCCATATGGGAAAAGAACTGAAAAATAGAGTGGATATAAAACAAACAAAAAAGAATGGCTCGCTTACCAGCGCAGCTGCAGCACACACGCTGGAGTGTGCTGGACGTGATGGCTATGCCACTGTGAAGGCCTGATGCCTTCGGCTCCACACGAGTGCATTAACAAAGGTAGCCAAAGGTACATTCTCCACAATGAATGGGTTCTTCTGAGCAAACACATGGAAAATATTTCTCTGGGAGGCAGAACCAAAGGCAGCAAGCTCTCCACACAGAGACATTCTCTGTGCATAGAAAAATCTACCGATACATCATCTCTGTATTAATGACATTGTTAGCAGTAGTTATCTTGTACCTAGTAATTACCAGTGTCAGGATACATATCACCTCAATTCTTCTTCAGAAAACTCTTTAAACTATTATTATCTGCACTTCAGATGTGGAAATTGAAGCTGACGGACAAGGGACTTTTCCCAGCCAAGCAAGGGAGTGAGGATCGGACTCCACTTCAGAATCCCAGGGACCTTTGCCTGTCGACCATGTTGCCTTTCCACTACTCTTCCACTGGTCTATAGCAGAGCCTTGTAACAATCTGGAGAGGTCTAGGACACTTCCAGTTTTTGAGGACCTTTTTGTATATATATATATTTTGTGCCAGTTGCCTTTCCACTACTCTTCCACTGGTCTATAGCAGAGCCTTGTAACAATCTGGAGAGGTCTAGGACACTTCCAGTTTTTGAGGACCTTTTTGTATATATATATATTTTGTGCCATATGCGGGCCTCTCACTGCTGTGGCCTCTCCTGTTGCGGAGCACAGGCTCCGGACGCGCAGGCTCAGCGGCCATGGCTCACGGGCCCAGCTGCTCTGCGGCATGTAGGATCTTCCCGGACCGGGGCACGAACCCGTGTCCCCCGCATCGGCAGGCAGACTCTCAACCACTGCGCCACCAGGGAAGCCCTTAAAATATATTTCTTCAGTGCCCCTCAAAACCAGATTTCAAAAAATTATGATATAAACTTACATTTAATACGTGAATAATTTTGACATAATTATTTGCAGATATCATTTGACATATCATTTGCAGATATCAAAAACCTACAGTTACAGCATCCCTGGATTAATAAATAACTGGGCTAAATGGCCATCTTGACCTCCCTTTGTTGATGAATAGAAACATCCCCAGTAGCTCCCACCAAACAAGGGTGCATATCACCTCTACAGGTACCACCTCATTCAAAAGTCTCAAGCTCAGGAACATCTTTATGACCTACAGGTGCTTTCTGAGGACCCGTTATTGTATTTATTACCCATGCTCCACTTTACGTACATAGCGGCCCGAGCTAACTGACATGGGCAGAGTATAATTTCTTCTCACCAAAGTCAGCAGCTTCTGAAATGACATCTTAACATGAATACATCTCATAAAGAACAGAACACAACAACAAAGAAACTGGAAAGCAAACCAAGGAAAGCTAAAGTCAGAATTGTTTCTATGCTTCAGTGTTGCTTCTACAGAATGTCTCCGTGAAATATTCACTTGAGGTTGTTTTACTAAAGCTCTTAAGTAATGAAATGCACTCCACTCAACCATATACAAAGAAACAAGGAGAAAATGGAGCAAGCTGGGGAAAGTACTGCAGGTACACAAACTCTCTAAAGAGCAAGTAGTCAATCAGAAGTGCTGTACTGTAAAGGAAATGTGTTTTTAAAAGGTAATATTCCCATATGCAAAAGGCCATTGTAAAGCTAAATGTGTCTATCACTGTGGCAATGGTTACTGACCACCACTGACTTTTTATAAACACCTCATCAATTTAAGATTATAGTTTGACCAACAAAAATGTGGATTCTTGCTCTAAATTCATGCTCTGAAATGATTAGCTTTTAAAAAGTTTCACCTTTTGATTGGTGAAATTTTGAAAAGTTTTGATTGATTCACCTTTGAAAAGTTTCACCTTTTTGATTCCACCTCATTGATTGGTGGAGCTCTTTTTTAGTAATGGGCTCACTTAAAGAGGTTAACTAGGATCTCTTAACAAATATCCACGATCAAATTTTTCAAGTATACATTTTATCCTTATGAAATTGGAAACTGGGATAAGTAAGTCAGTGTATTGTCTCCAATGGTAGATTCACTGTTCTCATCACTCTCCTTTCTAAATGGACCAGACTTTCATTTTAGAACCCAAAGACTTGATCAGAGAGTGACCTGACATTTCCAATCTAATTAAATGCTCCTGATGACTTTTCATAATAATGCAAGTAAATTTTTGGAGAATATGCATAGCTGTGGTAGAGATGGTATTATCCACATCAGAGATGGGAAATAAGTTGAACACCTGTACTAACTCCTGTAAGTGTAGCCTCAAGACCTGTTTTGGAAAACTTCTGAGATAACATTCATTTTCAATGAGAAAGATAAGTAATGTCTCACATGAGTGCAAGATGGGAGAGACGGGACATTTGCCATGTGTTCGCCATTTGTGATTTTTTTTAGGTCACCAAGGTAGTGCATTCAAAATCAAATTAAAAATGTAAAACTCCACCAGAGTGCCAACCGAATCCAGATAGGTGATATTTTGTCTTTAATAAGACATTAAAGAAGATTTGAATAGAATACAGATCCATCCTTGTAAATAAAAAGAACAGAATATTACAAATCAACCAACCCTTACAAAGTTAGCTTAACATTTTATTACAACTCCAATCAAAAGTAAATTAGTTGTTTAAAATTTTAATCCCCAAAATCTAAGAGAACAAATAAGTAAGAAAAACTAGTGCCAAGTATTAAGTAAACATTTACTATTCCATTAAGGTAGAAAACCTATAGAGTGTGAGACTCAAGCCAAAACTAAAGAACAAACCCAAGAGTGATAGTGACACTATTTAATCTGGTAAGTCACCCATTCAGAATGGATCTTGCTAGAATATTCCCATACTCAGAATATCCTGGCTAAACGCCAATTCTGCAGAGTACAACAAAATAGAATAGTTCTTAAAGTAATGCTAGACTGTATAAGAATATAACATAAAAATTTAAATATAATGTTAAATAGATAAATTATTTTAAAAAAAAAAAAAAAAAAAAAAAAAAAAACCAATGGCATATTTCATAGAACTAGAATAATCCCAAAACTTGTATGGAACCACAAATGACCCTGAATAGACAAAACAATCTTAAGAAAGAAGAACAAAGTTGGAGGTATCATGCACCCTGACTTCAAACCATACTACAAAGCTATAGTAATCAGAACATATGATAATGACACAAAAATAGACATTACTCAAAGGAAAAGAATAGAGAGCCCACAAGTAAACCCACACATGTATAGTCAATTAATCTATGGCAAAGGAGGCAATAATCTACAGCGGGTAAAGGACAGTATCTTCAATAAGTAGTGATGGAAAAACTGAACAGCTACATGTAAAATAATGAAAATAAGACCATTTTCTCAAACCATGTACAAAAGTACACTCAAAATGGATTAAAGACCGAAATGCAGGACCTGAAACCTAAAACTCCTAGAAGAAACATTGGCAGTACATATACTCTTTGAAATCACTCTTAGCAATATTCTTTGGATCTGACTCTTCAGGCAATGGCAACAAAAGCAAAAATAAATAAACGGGTCCACATTAAATAGAACCATCAACAAAACAAAAAGGCAACCTACTAAATGGTAGAAGATATTTGCAAATGATATGCCCGATAAGGACTTAATATCCAAGATATATAAAGAACTCACAAAACTCAATACAAAAAACAAGCAAACAAACAATCCAATTTAAAAATGGGCAGAAGACCTGAGTAGGCATTTTTCCAAAAAAGAAATACAGATGGCCAACAAGCACATGCAAAGATGCTCAACATCACTAATCATCAAGGAAATACAAATCAAAACCACAATGAGATACCACCTCATACCTGTTAGAACAGCTATCATCAAAAAGACAAGAAATAACAAATGTTGTCAAGGATGTAGAGAAAAGGGAATCCTTGTGCACTGTTGGTGGGCATATAAATTGATGCAGCCACTATGGAAAAACAGTATGGAGGTTCCTCAAAAAATTAAAAATAGAACTGCAATACCATCCAGCAATTCCACTCCTGGCTATTTATCCAAAGACAATGAAAACACTAATTTGAAAAGATATATGTACCCCCAATGTGCATAGCAGCATTATTTACAATAGCCAAGATATGTAAGCATCTTGAGTGTCCCCCAACAGATGAATGAATAAAGAAGATGTGCTCTCTGTGTGTGTGTGTGTGTGTGTGTGTGTGTGTGTGTGTGTGTGTGTAATGGAATATTGCTTGGCCATAAAAAAGAATAAAACCTTGTCATTTGCTACAATAGGGATGGACCCGGAGGGCATTATGCTAACAAAACAACAATAGACTCACAGAGAACAAATTAGCTGTTGCTAGATGGGAAGGGATTGGAGGGATGGGTGAAGTAGGTGAAGGGGATTAAGAGGTATAACCTACCAGTTATAAAATAAATGGGGCTTCCCTGGTGGCGCGGTGGTTGGGAGTCCGCCTGCCGATGCAAGGGACACGGGTTCGTGCCCCGGTCTGGGAGGATCCCACGTGCCGCGGAGCGGCTGGGCCCGTGAGCCATGGCCGCTGAGCCTGCGTGTCCGGAGCCTGTGCTCCGCAACGGGAGAGGCCACAACAGTGAGAGGCCCGCGTACCGCAAAAAAATAAAAATAAAAAAAAAATAAATGAGTCAAAGGGATGTAATGTACAGCACAGAGGATACAGTCAATAACGTTATAATAACTTTGGAGCATAATCTACAAAAATATTGAATCACTATGTTGTACACCTGAAACTAATATAATATTGTAAAATTTTAAAATATTTTAAATATTTAATTAAAATTGTATTCAATAAAAAATAAAAATAATTAAAAACATTAACTCATTACAAAATTTTAAAAAAGAATTATAAGTGAGGGGCTTCCCTGGTGGCGCAGTGGTTGAGAGTCCACCTGCCGATGCAGGGGACACATGTTTGTGCCCCGGTCTGGGAAGATCCCACATGCCGCGGAGCGGCTGGGCCCGTGAGCCATGGCCGCTGAGCCTGCGCGTCCGGAGCCTGTGCTCCGCGACGGGAGAGGCCACAACAGTGAGAGGCCCACAGAAAAAAATAAAGAATTATAAGTGAAAGTTAAAATTTTAAATAAATCCTAGGGACTTCCCTGGTGGTGCAGTGGTTAAGAATCCGCCTGTCAATACAGGGGACACGGGTTCGAGCCCGGGTCTGGGAAGATCCCACACACCAAGGAGCAACTAAGCCCGTGCGCCACAACTATTGAGCCGCTCTAGAGTGGGCCCGTGAGCCATGGCCGCTGAGCCTGCGCGTCCGGAGCCTGTGCTCCGCGACGGGAGAGGCCACAACAGTGAGAGGCCCACAGAAAAAAATAAAGAATTATAAGTGAAAGTTAAAATTTTAAATAAATCCTAGGGACTTCCCTGGTGGTGCAGTGGTTAAGAATCCGCCTGTCAATACAGGGGACACGGGTTCGAGCCCGGGTCTGGGAAGATCCCACACACCAAGGAGCAACTAAGCCCGTGCGCCACAACTATTGAGCCTGCGCTCTAGAGCCCGCGAGCCACAACTACTGAGCCCGCGTGCCACAACTGCTGAAGCTCACGCACCTAGAGCCTGTGCGTCACAGCAAGAGAACCCACCGCAATGAGAAGCCCGTGCACCGCAACCAGAGAAAAGCCCGCGCGCAGCAACAAAGACCCAATGCTGCCAAAAATAAATAAATTTTAAAAAATAAAATAAAATAAGGTAAATCCTAGAAATAAATACTGATGAATATTATAACTGATCTTGAGGAAGGGGAAAACTTTCTAAGAGGAATGAAAATGTTATCATAGATGTTTGACGACATAGCTTGTTAAGTTCCAGTAAAACAAAAATGATAAAATACTTGAATGAATGTGGTAGTCAATAATTAATAGTTTTTAACAAAAATCTTACAAAAAACTAATCCAGTGAAAAAATTAGCAGAGGGCACTAATGTGTGATTCACAGGAGAAACTATATAAATGTATGAAAAAAAATGTCAACCTCACCAGTAACACGTTGCAAATTTAAGATTCTCGGTATGGCAGAGACAGGTAGTTCTTCAAAACTGTTCTATTTTCCCTCAATTAATTCCTAGTTTCTAACTGGGTTTAGAACTGCCCGAAATAAACACTGTTATCTTCCAATTTCTCTAGCAAGGTTTGGCCAGGTGTCTATGTTCTCATTAATGGGATAGGTACAGAAGTTTTATAAGCAAACTCTACATTGTGTCCTTTTCACTTTCCTCCATCTTGCTGTTTGGAACATGGTGCTCGTGGTGATGTGCCAATGCGATCTCACACCAAGTGGATGGGAGCAAAACACTGTGATGGAGAAACACAGTAACAACAGCAAGGGTCTTTGGAAAACCTTCTGAAGAACCCACCCATCAGACAGGAAGGGACCTCCTCTGCTTACCATGGAACATTAAATAAGAGGAAAGATCAACTTCTCCCCCAATTCATATGTTGAAATCCTTAACCCCCAAGGTGGCAGTATTAAGGTGTGGGGCCTTTGGGAATCTGAGGGCACCTTGATTCTGGACTCCCAGCCTCCAGAACTGTGAGAAATAAATTTCTGCTGTATATAAGCTACCCAGTTTTTGGTATTTTTGCTATAGTAGCCTGAATGGACTAAGACAGTCAGGGATTACAGCAACAGCAATTTGGTCAACAACTAAACTACAATAAAGGAATATGTACCGTATTTACAAGTAAAAATATTGAAAGATCACTTGAAATTTATTTTTCATCGAAGTTTTCCCAGAAAAACACATATGAAACAATAAAGTTGTCTAATTTATTTGCATGATTACATACAAATTTGTGAAAAATATGGTTTCTCTTTTCAAATGTAGGATCAGAGACAGGAATTAGTACTCTCTAATTAGCAGGAAGAAGAAAATTCTTAAATACTTGTTGTGCTTAAAGAGTTTCGTTTAGATCAGTGGAAATTCATTAAAACTACTTTTAGACCTAAAAAATGGTGTAAGTGGTATCTCAGTGTATAAATATGACATTTTTAAATATAATACTTTAAAATTATAATCACAGGTTCTATCACAGGTCCTGTGTTTGAGCAAATTTTATAGCCCAGAAATTAGGAAACAACAGCCTTATAATGTAAATTAAAATTAGGAGTTTGCGATTAACAGACACACACTTCTATATATAAAACAGATAAACAACAAGGACCTACTGTACAGCACAGGGAACTCTACTCAGTATCTTGTAATGACCTATAATGGAAAAGAATCTGAAAAAGAATACATACATATGAAACTGAGTCACTTTGCTGTACACCTGAAACTAACACAATATTGTAAATTAAGTATACTTCAATTTTTAAAAAAGGTTAAAAGAAGACATAAGAGAAATACCAAAAAAATATTTTAAAGTAAGAGTGATTATTATCTGACTTAATTTTTTTATGGGAAAGAAAGTTTTAGCCTTATACTTTATATCTTAGCAACTTATAGTCTTATTTTCCTAGGTTTTGAAAACAAATCTTAGACATCATATAAATTTTAATGTAGTTCTTAAATTTACAGAGGGTGCCTCCGAAAAGCTCACACACAGTTCATATAGCAGACACTAATTCTAGTGAGGCACAGCCCTTCTCGTTTCAAGATGTTGAAAATATATTCAATGAAATTATTTACAAGCCTTATATATTTATTTGTTGCCCATATCAAGTCAACAAGCATTTAATGAATACGTTGTGTGTACTTAGCCATGTGTTGGGTATTGAGGACAGAGACTAAATATAAGCCTGGCTTCCCTGAGAAAGATGTTGGAACAATATTTCACTAAACATTTGTGGTGACTGAGATAAATTATCCTCGGTTTTACTGTAGTGAGAAATATTGATTGAAGGACTTATTGGAGAAAAGAGACTCATAAATTTCGAACAACTGGATACGGGTTCAAAATAACTTACAGTCAAGTAATAACTTGTATGGTATAAATTATTAATACTTTGTTAGTTAAGAGAAGGGAGAAATTAGTGAGCTTGTAAAGGGAGAAAGCCTCATCAAGGGTACGTGAATTTAGACTTAAAATATGAACAAGATTAAGGTAGGGAGGAAGGGTAGAGGTTGTAGCTGGGAAGAGCACAAGAGAAATGCATTAAGACAGAGGTGGGCTTGGGGAGGGGGTGTGTGGGGGGTGTGTGGCCAGGACACGTGGAAGGTAAAATTGGGTGCTCCGTGAGCAACAGATGAAAGAGCTGTAATAGGAGTGAAATATATTATTTTATTAGCATGTTTTAGCCAAATATTGGGATGGCCAAAAAATTCGTTCGGTGAGTGAACATGGTGTTCAATAAAATTCTTGGTGAAAACGAAAAACGTGTCTTTTATTTTTACTTAAAACCAAATGAACTTTTTGGCCAACCCAATACATATTAGCGATGTGATCTGTATTATACTTTAGAGCCATGAGAGAATATGCAAATGTGGCCTATAAACAGCCATGAGGTAATTAACCTGAGGTGGGAAAAATCAGCAACCTGGCCGAGGAAATAAAACTGACTGAGGGAAATAACTGAGGCCGTAGCAGACATACATACATACCACGTGTAATAAACAAAGAAAGCCACATCTAAGGTTTCAGAGTAGCTTTAGGAATGCAAAAAAAAAAAAAAAAAGAGCTTGGAAGATTCTTGTACTTCTGTGACCAAACAAAAATGATTAACAGTAGCAGTCAGACTCAGATGGCCCCCAAAGATCCCAGCCTGCTGGTACTCACATCTTTGTGTAATCTTCTCCCCTTGACTAGACTAGACTAGTGATGCTTCTAATTAACAGGATAAGGCAAAGGTGATGGGATATCAATTCTGTGGTTAAGACCCGCAAGACTGTGACTTCTGTCTTAGCACATTCTCTCCCTTGCTGGCCTTGATGGGTGCTATGAATGGTTAAGGGCAGGGAAGTTTAGTGGTGAGTGAGGGGAGAGGAGTTCTTACGAATGTGCATAATTGTATTTGGTTCAAGACTCACCATATAGCACTCCCCTGAATGAATGATGTAATGGCTCAGGGCTAGTCAGAGAGATAAATGGCTAGTCAAATGGAAATCTTTCTTTACAGATATTTTTTGTCTTTAGCTTCTTTTCACAAAACTCAGAAGCACTTTTTTCAAAATTTTTGCTAGTAGGACTAGTATTTCAGTTATGAATTAGTCCCAATTTTTATATTTTGCCTCCACAGAAAGGGCTCAGTACTATTTTTCCCCTTTTGTTTGGACAGAATGTAATTCAGACATGCTAACCTATATTTCAAAAGAGAACACTCGTGTTGTCTGTCAGACTACTCATTCTTTCTGGCCAGGGTTTTCAGACGTTACATTTTATCCTTCGATATTTTACTTTATTTAGGTATCTTTACTTGTCTTCTTTTTGCATAATACATGTATTTCTCTGAGATAAACATTTGAGAATAGAAATACATAATGTCTGTCCATTCTCTACTTTTTTCCCTATTCTTTTAAAAATATTCATAGAAATCCTATTATGTACAAGGTGCTGTGGGAGAAGGCATATCCAGTAGGGAAATCATGATTATTTCAAAATAAGATCAAAACTAAGATTTGAGACTCTATAAACGATCCAGATAACTCACATTTTGGGGAATGTGTTTGTAATCATTTCCCCCCATCTTTACAAGTATATTAATGAAATAATTTGATTCTTTTCTTTGTATTCAGTTATATAAACCACATTTACTGAAATATACGCGTGTATAGTTGAGGAATAGAAGTCACCCACTTGTAGCCGGCAGCTGGGGGCCTCACTTGTTTGTATCACCAACTGTTTGCACAGTGCCCGGCACAAAGTAGGCACTGAGCAAATATTTACTGAATAGAACAGAGTAGGAGAAAATTGATATTTGGCTCTTAGACTTGACTATTTGTAACTTATTTATTTAAATGTCTATGAAGTTTACCATTGCAAAACGATTCCATATTAATAATGCCCACATACAAGTTAGCAATGTGCAATACTTACAAAATTAACTTTTGTGTTCCTTCCCCCCCCCCCTTTTTTTTTTTTTAAGAAAAAGATGATCTGATTTTCTTTTAATATTTATTTGACTGCACTGGGGCTTAGTTGCTCTTTATGTGACTGCACCGGGTCTCAGTTGCTCTTTAGTTATGGCATGCGGGATCTAGTTCCCTGACCAGGGATCGAACCTGGGCCCTCTGCATTGGGAGCGAGGAGTCTCAACCGCTGGACCGCCAGGGAAGTCCCTGCGTTCTTTCCCTTTTACAGCTGTATCTTATTGAGTTTGTTTTTATCTCACTTATACCTGTGATTCCCCAATGACCAGCTTTTGAAAACGAGAATGTTCTTGTTTGTATGTGAATAATTTATTCACATTTTGCTCCACCCACCAATTTTATTGACATTGAAATGTAGCATAATGTCAGGCATATTGTTATTAATAGCAAAGCTGTGTTAAACTAGGACAGAAGTCCGCTTTGCATTAATAAAAGTCCTTATCAATGCAAAATATTTTCACATTATCAAAATCAGCTATGCAGAAATGTAAATATGGTTCTCCGACGTTGCAAGAACTTGAGTTCACTGGAATGTAAGTATTTCTGGGGCTGCTGTAAAACTTTTGTTGAATATACTGACCTAGCAGATTTATAAACTTGAAGTAATCATTCTATTTCTGGTCTAGCAGCTGTGAAAATTAATTAAATCACTCTTGAAAACATAGGAGATGTCTATAATTTTTTCTTCATTTACTTCCCTAAATAAACGAAAAAGAAATAACCAACTTGAAGCTGTATTTACAAAGATAATATCATAGGGTTATTAAAAAGAGAGTAACCCAAATAACTTTTAATATTAAGATTTGTTATTGCATTTCACAAAGGGCTTTAGATAAATAATGAAATGTGGATTCTGCTAAAACATTCAGGGTTCATGTGTAAAATAATGTATTTGTATAAATGGCCCATGAACAGAAATGTCACTGGTACTTACATTAATCAGTCTATACTTTTCAACATTTTAATTTTGGATTTGTGCAAATAAGTATACCTTAGATCCCCTTTGTAATTTCTGAGCAGACTGTTAACACACTTAGAAATACTCCTGTGGTAATTTTTTCTCATACCCTTAACCTAAGTAGACTAAAAAGACAAATATTTGCGATCAAGACAATATAAAGCCAGGTTTATTACAGTTGTTAGTTTAGTCAATGTTTTTGTTGGTTTACGATTTGATCTTGTCTGAATATTTAACTTGCTTGAGTCTGCGTACAATCTAAGCCACGTGACCGTGCCATTCTCATCTCTGTCGTCCACCCTCTCTGCCTTTTCCCTCGTTTACTGAAGACTCTACTACTGGTCTCTAGTCTTCCACTCCACCCAAGTGCTGCCATCATCTGGGTAATTTCAGTGACTGTGGAATGGCCCACTTGATGTGGTGGTTCCATGGAGCATCTCTGGACCGACCCCTTGACCTCCTTCTCCACCTTGGGCTGTTGGGAAGCCCACAGCTCTGCTGACTGTGCCATCATGGGGTCCTGTTCCACCTCTTTAAAGGGACTCCATCATGCTCTGGCTCCCCATGCTTTCTCTGTATCTACAGCTGATAACTTCTAGTCATTCTCCAAAGAAGAGCCAATTCGTAGAAAAGACAGCATCCCCATACAGGAACTCTCTCAACTGACCCGCCTTCATTATGATCTCACCTTTTCCCTTCACTCCTGAATGAACAGAAGGAACCCTGCTCATCTGAGACGGCCCAGCTACTTCTGCCTGGGGTCCCATCCTCTCCTGGCTGTTCAGGAACCTTGTCTTATTTATTATCCCTCTCTCTCCTCTATCATCCACTCGCTCCACTATATTAGACATTTTCCTCAGCTTTTAATAATGTTAAAAAAAAATCTCTCTCACATTTGAGACAGTTCGTATTTCCTCTGTACTTGAAGCACCTTAAATGATATTTCTGTGCTTACTTTCTCCATATCTTCACCTCCCTTCCATTCTGCAAGTCACTGAAATCTGGATTTTCTGGATAATCATTCATTTCGACAGTCGACAGATACTGTTTGAGAGCTGACTATGCAGGAGGCACCGTTCTAGGTGCTGGAATAGAGCCGCTAATGAGATACACACCTTCCCAGTCTCCAGAATCTTATGGGAAGCCCCTTTCAGAGATAACATAATTCATTTACATTTTCTTCCAGGTTTACCATACTCTCCATTCTCCCTTTTTTATACAATTACACCTGTCTAAATAAATCTCAGAAATAAATACATATTTCATGTAATAAATTCATCTTATCTTCTGAAAAAATAACGTAAACACCTCCAAGGCAATAGGAACAAAAAATAGAGTAGCTTTATCCCATATAAATTGTGACTATAATTTATTTCTTTTTTCTTTTTTTTTTTTTTGGCCACGCTGATTGGTTTGTGGGATCTTAGCTCCCCAACCAGGGATTGAACCCGGGCCCTCGGCAGTGAGCTCTCAGAGTCCTAACCACTGGACCGCCAGGGGATTCCTGTGACTATAATTTCTTATGTTAAACAGCATAACCAATTCTGACCTTCAAGAAGATACATTAGTAATCGCTGAGAAATCAAAATCAAGATAATAATAAATAAAACAGCACAGTGACAGCTCTTGCTGCTAAGAGTGAGCATGCTTCAGCTTATTTCTCCAAGGTGCCAGGAGCAAATTACTACTGAAACTGAAGAATTTAACATAATCTTTCTATTGAACCTTGGGATATTTTTTGTTTTAATTGCTACCATTTCCATCTGGAAATCTTTAAATTACTATCCTATACCTTCAGTTCCGTCATTCCATTGATACCAGAGATTCAACAGCTCGCACGAAACCTGCCTGAGGTTTGGAAGGGCAGTGACCTTGCAGAACTGTGAAAGTTCTAGCTTCAAACATTGCTTGCTTATGTTGACGTTTTGGTTTAAATGTTTACTTAATGTCGAGGTTTATATGTGGAAAATGATAAGTAAGGATGGAATGCCGTTCCAGTTTACATCCATCTGCACAAATAGAGGGCAGTATACTCCTCACCATCTAACTCTGCAACTATCACTGTTTCCCAAAACTTCCTTGGTTGTGTGTTTCCCACACACGTAAGATCTTTTTGCTTCCATCGCCGTCTTCCTGTTTGCCTTTCTTCCTGCCTTTGCTACAGCAGCAAGGACACGGCTGAGCTGAAGGATGCTGGCAGACACCCCATAACAGACTAGAGACCTAGGATATGACTGTAAACCGGGAACTGTAGATGCCCATTATAAACGTCGGAACTGAGAGTTAGCTTTCTATAAAATTTATCATCCATTTTCCAAGGACTGAAGGGGGCAGGTACTGTGATCTAGTGGACAGAGAACTAATTGGGAGTCAAGCGACCTGGTTCCACTCTGAGCTCCATGATAGCTGTGCTCTGCGACTCAGAGCAATTCACCACATCACTCTATTTCAACTGTGCTCCCTGTAAATTCGATATACTACTTATCACCTCCAACCCTCCACAGAATTTGAAGATCTAAATGAGTTATTGCCTGTAGAGTTCTTTGAGCTCCTGAGGAAAAAAAGGTACATACTTCACTATATAAATGCTTTAATTTAAACAAAATAACCCCAGTACCCTCATAACCTTGCCCTGCAAAACAACAAAAGGTGAATTTTAGAAGCTTTGGGGTTTTTTAAGGAAATAGATAATTAAAGGCACAGATGGGTTGCTAAGTTTTATTTTCTCCTCTAATGAAATGTCAGGATGGGTAGCAAGGATCAGTATCTTTGGAGCAACAAGGGCAATGGCATCCCTATGAAACTCTAAAATCATAAAGATTGTGAAGGACACCACTGATAACAGAAATGCCATTTCTAAGCTGGGAGTTTTAAGATGAATCCTCTAGAAAACTCCAAAGAGTACCTCAAATATCCCAATACTCAAAATAATATTTAGTGGGCATCTGCTGTGCACTCCATCAGATTGCCAGAGACTGTAAACATTACTGCCTGTTCAAGGGCTCCATCCTCTCTCCCTGAATAAGCTGATGTTAAAGCAGTTGGAGCATCACGGTCAATCAGCATAGAAAATGCCGAAGGAAATCATTCTAATCCGGCGCACAGGAAACAAAGTCACATTAGGAAGGTTCTCTGAGTGGTAGATGGGGACATTTTCCTGATGGTAACCAACACAAGAACAGTCATAGGGGCAAAATAAATGAAAGGCTTGTTCTGGGAGTACAGTGTACACTAATTTGGCTTAATTTCTTGTAGAACAGATAAAGTACCGCTAAACATGGAGGACTTAAAGTAGGTTTAAAAAAATAAACAAAATAAAGAAGGTTCTCACTAAATTCTTGCTAATATCATAAATCAAAATATAAGTTATACCCTTAAGAGAATTAACAAAAGGTGAGATTTATATTGTTAAAGAACAGTTTATATCCAGGACAAATAAATGATGCTGAACTTTTAACTTGAAGTGTCTACTGCAGTCCCATTCCACGGAAATGTAATATGAACCACATGTGTAATTTTAAATGTCCTCGTAGGAATATTTAAAAAGTAAAAAGAAATAGGTGACGTTAATTTTATTAACATATTCTATTTAACTCAATATATCCAAAATATTATCGTTTCAACATGGAATCAACATAAAAAGTGTTAATGAGATAGTTTCCATTCTTTTTCACACTAAGTCTTTGAAATCTGATATAGATTTTATCTCAAGTTGGATATTAAAATTTCACTCATTAAAGTGAAATACAGCCCTACCAAAATGGTACAAAGTTAGGTTCAATGGAAAAATTTAACAGAGTTATGTTAAATGGAAAATTTTGATTGTTTTTAAATTTTAATTAAGATCAAATAAAAATTCAGTCCCTCAGTCTTACTAGTCATAATTCAATTGCTCTGTGGCCACATGTGGCTTGTGGCTACTACAGTGGACCATACAGACTTAGCCCCCAGAGTCTTATCTTTTTCAATAAAAGCATATTTCTTCTCCTGATCACGCATCACACTATTTGTTCTCTATTACACACAAATTTAGTACCAACCACTCTCATCCTTTAGAAAGAAAGGAGACAGCAGATAGATTAGCTTAATCTGTAGTAACACTCCAGATTATGTGTGTATGTGTATGTGTTCACTGCCCAATTCAAAATACTTGTAGTCTAACACGGACAGTGGAACGAAACTAGAGTCGCTGTGATTTCATTCATATCCATCACCTACTGCCTTGGGCTGCCTCAGGCTCTTCATCCAACATGAAGCCTACAGCAGGAGCCAGAGGGAAGGTGGGATTGAACCCAACTGAGTGGGCCTTCTGGTAACCAGAGATCCACTCCTGGAGTATCATTACACACTTGACTTCTCCTATAATCTGAGGTTTCAGTGGTGACTCTTGCAGTGACAAGTGAAATTCTAGTGAAGTTCCAATTAACACATCTTTCCTTTTTTAAAGTAAACATTTTACTAAGAAGAGGAAGATGATAAATGTGCCACATCATAAAGAAACTAAACAAAAATATGTCAGTGGACTAGCATTTTAAAAGATAAACAGGTAATTTATTTAAAAGTGTTTCTAAAATTTGTCGCCTCCGATTCTCACGGCCTTTCCACTCTTCAAAGTAGACCTTGAAGCTGAGGTGTAGCTCCTCAGAGAAAGAGAGAAGGCAAATACAATCAAATGTTCACTTCTGACCTAAAATAAGCCTCAAGACCCATAGCAAACAAAAGGTAAAGCTAATGCATTAAATTGTAATAATTAAGTTTTGCTGAATTTCCAAAGTATTAAGAACATACAGGACTTAGAGGAGGTGAGAATTCACGTTGGCAGAAGAAACCCTTTTCCTGCTCAGAGGAGATGAATTCTGCCAGCAGAGGGGTAGACAGTCTGGGTCAGTTTTTCCCATCCCTGTACCTTCTCCTCCTCACACCCAGAGGTGGATGCTATTTTCGCGTCCTCTGAATCTAAACTAGTTTGATGGCTTTTGCTTTGATGATGGATTGCTACAAACACATGGTCAACGTGAAGAAGGCCTGGTAGCTTCAGGTGTCACTCCTTTGGATACCTGAGCGGTCATATAAAGCAGCTGGGCTACACTGATGGGGAGTCTGTGTGAGAGAGGGGTCCAGCCAGGCCTCAGCTGTTCCAGCCACCCCCGATGACAGCAGAGATGTGAATACAATCTTATTGGGTCAGTCACCCTGACTTGAGGCTCCAGATGACCACAGTCATGTAAAGGACCTCAGGAAAGACCAGCAGAAAACCAGCCCAGATTGCTGAATCATGGGCAAATAAATGATTGTTGTTTTAAGCCACTAGTTTGGGATGGTTTGTTACACAGCAATAGATAACTGATACAAGCAGGCAGCTGAGTATAGGCAGGCAAGAGACTTAGCTAATGGCAGAGGTTTCTGAGAAGGCATCTCTTATCTTACCACTCCTCTAGGAAGAGGCCCAGTGTGTGGTGTGCATGAGAACCAAGGAAGCCCTATATAGATTGTCCTTTTGGAGAAGAGGTAACTGATTAGTGATGAGACCTATGTTGGATTTGTGGGTGAAGACTAAAACAGTAAGCTTCCTAGGAAAGACTCCAAAAGCAGAACAGTGAAGTATCAGCCTAAAGGAAAAGCTGGCCAGACATGTCCATACTGAGAGGACTTAAAACAATCTTCTGAACTTTCTATAGCCTCAGCGGAGGTGGGGAGGTGCCCACGACTCCAACAGGTGGGTAGATGTGGTCTGGATCATCGAAATTCTCCAGCAGTGGATGCAATAAAGATTGGGATGGGTTAGCAAAGATCGGCAGCTCCAAAATACCATTCTGAATGTCAGAAGAGGCTGCAGGATAACCACAGACCGATGACCTTCTCCCCAAAGGCCATGAACCACAGTCCTAAGCCTCCCAGCTCCACCCTGGAATTTAGATGCCACCAGGGGGGAGAAGTGGGAGTGTGGGGGAGGTAGGGAAGGGGGATTAGAACTCAGAACTGGTTGAGTTTAAACCCTGAATTGATTAAAAATTACCAAACTTGCCAGTCTCATCCAGAAGTGATATCATAGGGAATAGGGACTTGGATTCTGAAGCTTAACATTTATAAAAAATGTTGCATTCCTTGGTCACTTGAATGTGTGACTATTGCATAGATACTGCCTTTATCTCTAGTCTGTGAATTGTTTACCCCTGCCCTATTACATATTTGCCTATGACTTCTATAAGAACTGGGAAATAGCATCTTTTCATACATGGTGAACAAGAGGTTAATTTTGGCAGCTTTAGTAAAGTATTACCAATATATTTTGTTGATATTTTCCCACTCTTCTGGAGTAACATTCCGTAACTTCTATGTACTTTTAATGGTTTTACATTATTTTATTAAAATTATAAGAAATTAAAGATTATGCTGGTCCATTATGTTGTTAGGATGTGTGCAAGCGTGTGTGTGCATGTGTGTGTGTGTTGGCACGTGTGTGTGCTCTCCCACATATACTAAGGCCTGTGTTGCTTGTCTAGCTGTGACTGTAGCATATATGCATCAGTAAGGTAACTGTTAATGTTTTTATGCCCTTCCATAAACAGTAACTTTTATAGCATCTTTTTTTTTTTACAAGCATCTAGGATACCAGTAAAGTGTGAATCCTTAAATTGCTTATCATTGTTAAAAAATGGAAAGACAGTTACCACAAATAGTAATATTTAATTCACAAGGATGTTTTTCTCACCCCAAAAGTATGTGTAAGACCAAATGACACCATATTGAAACAATTCCCAGCGAGGCAAGGGTTTCCTCAAATGCCCACAATGGAATATCACATGATACTACAAAAGAAAACCCTCTGGTTCCTTCAAGAAAATAGTAAGTGTGCATTACTCTGGTGTCACTTCCTAGCTAACAATGTTTAAGATACATTTTCTATGAACTATGAACTCAAATTCTACTGAAACAGAATATAGGGTTCTGCACTGTAATAACCTTTCTTTACCTTTTACTAAACGTTTTCTGCCAAAATTCAACATCTTTGCACATGGCCAACACGAAGATTCATGCTGCTGCTGCACTTGAGGAGGCTGGTGCTGAATATGAAATCAAGCTTTCTTATGTCCAAATCAAATTCTTTATTTCTAGTATTTTTGAAGAATGTAGTGAGAATGTTTTTATTTAAATCTAGTCTGCAGGTTTTAAATAACAACACATACGAATTATGATGAAGAAAATGGAAAGACAATTACCAAAAATAGCTGCTCCTCTGTTCATCTTACCAAACAGATGCAACATTTTGACAGCTAATCAACCTAGGTTTTTTTTTTTCCTGCTATATCTGTCCTGTTCCTGGATGACCTATTAATTTTAATGGTTTGCTGGACTCCCATTTAATGGTTCAATGAATATAATACATTTGTGCTTTTCTTTGCATAATGAAGTGGCCAAGTAAGCAAGATAATTTTTTTGAAGTTATGTAGCTCAAGACAATTCAAATATTTCAACTTCCCATTATAATTGTAAAACTTATCTAAATTCTATCCTTAAATTTGAAAACTGGCTCTAAAAGCAAGCTTCACTTGACTACAAAAATATCCATCAAATTACACACATTTTTTTAAAGTTGTGTTAGCAAAATGCTCTTTATGATTGTGCAAAAAATTTATTTCTCTATGTTACATGTTTAGTTTTGAATTACTCTGGCATCAGGTAATTGCCAATAAACCTAACTACTGTGCAGAGTAAAAATATTCAGTAGTAACTACTTTCAAAAGTATAGAGTTGTGGGCTTCCCTGGTGGCACAGTGGTTGCGAGTCTGCCTGCCGATGCAGGGGACACGGGTTCGTGCCCCGGTCCGGGAGGACCCCACATGCCGCGGAGCGGCCAACAGTGAGAAGCCCGCGTACCGCAGAAAAAAAAAAAAAAAAAAAAAAAAAAAAAAGTATAGAGATGTCGTACAAATTTCCTCATAGGTTATTCTATCAGAATTTTGAACTATTTGGCAGTTCTGATATTTTATCAGTCTTAATTTTTTTTCTACTAAGTATATTTTAGGGTTTGAATTAGAACTTTCTCAAGTTGTCTAGTGATTTTTTTATGATTTTTGTTGTTACTAAGAGAGGGTCAGAGATTAATATGCTAAAAAGAAATTATCTCAGGCCAGAACAAGCCAGAGAACAATTTCACTCCACAAAACATGAGAAAATGTTTGTGAGTTTTTTGACACTATGTATTTTTCCCAAATGAATCCAGTATTTCACACACGCGCGTGTGCACGCACACACACACACACACACACACACACTCATCTTCGTACTGCACTGAACAATGTGTGGCATTAAAAACTTGCCTATAGCTATACTTCCCATTGTAATCTGCAAATTAAATCTCAAAGATTGGCACTTGCTCTTATTTTTATCATTGCTTTATTTTCACTAAAACCTATTTTAAAGTCATATTTATATACATTTCACTTCTTATCCATAAGATTTCCTGATTTTCCTACTTTGTTCCATTTCAGCGTATCTTTTCTCCCTTCACTGTGTCCAAATTACCTTCAGCCCAAAAAGGCTGACTTCCCTTTTCTTTCGTTCTCATCTTTCATGGTCATCCTTTTTATTTAATGTTGTCACCTGGTTTTGACCTTATTCCACATACTGAATTTGATCGTTATTTCCATCAACCAAGTTCACTTCATTTCCTGCAAGTCCCTTCTCAAGGAATGTTTTAAACAAAGCCACCTCTTTGACCATTAAGGCTGTGGCAGAGACCTGGCCTCCCCAGAGCAGCCCAGGAAAGTTCCAATGATGCCAGGAGAAAAAGATGCACGCACCTGCACAGACGACTGTTGTTTCCAGACTGGCTATCCCCGCAGCAGCTATAAAGGCAAATCAGGCTCCCCTCAGACTGAACTGAATTCCATTATTCACACACACAAAAAACCAAAACTAGGCAAAATAACATTATCTAAGAGAAGTCATTACTGCTACTGTGCAATAAATGATACTCAAGCGGCCTAGAAACTTAACTGCATTCCCCTCAACTACTAAACTATATCAGGAACCATTTAATAAACAGTTATTCTGCTTTCTTTGCATCTCTTTTCCTTGATATCCACCTGTACGTATTTCTACATCCAGATGTGCTGCACAAATTTACTCAGTTTCCCTTGTCTGCAAATATGTTTATTGTAAGATATCAGGAAGAGGAATGAGATAACTATCCAGGGGTATTAAGCCCTTTCTATTCCCTAAAAAGAGGGCAGCCCAGAGCATCCCTCAGCTTGGCACGGCTGCGGCTGCCCTGGGATGGCTAGACAGGGTCTCATCACCAGGTCCTCTCATTTCTGCTTTGGCCTTGCTATGGAAGTTATCTCTACCAGCACCTCTTTTCCCTCAGTGAAGTGCTGGGAGGGGCATTTCTACCTTTATTTCTCCCTGTTTCTCTTCTGCACAGGAAAATGAATCAAAGGCCAGGTGAGAGCCTGCATTCTGGGGGCCGGGTTTCTTTACTAGGCGGAGGTAAGGTGTTAAAGTGCAGGACTCATGCCTGTCGTGAGATTGTGGACCTGATTCTTCCGTGGATGAAACTGTGCTCTGGTTGTGGGGTTTTGTGTGGCCAGTTTCCATGTAGCTACCCTCCATCCCTGCCAGCTAGAATCCCTTCAGGCAGACTATCTGCCCTTGGCGGTTTCTCTACCCGCGGCTAAGCAGGGGAGGCCAATGTGGGCTGTACCTGCAGGGCCTGCTCTAGTTTTGTTCCCAGTTCTCCCGGAGAAGTCTATTTTAGAGGGATAAGGCACTAGTCTGGCCCATTAAGCAAGCTGATAACCCAATTGCTCCCTTGATCACGGAGGTTTTGGTCAACTAGAGATTTCCTTACAACTGAAGGAGCAGACCATGGCAAGGGGAGGCGTGCCTTATGCCCTACAGCATGCTCAGCATGCTCAGCATAATGGACAGCTGGTCAATATGGCTTAAATCTCAATTCGGAGACAAGATACTTGGGAAAGCTGTGCAAACTCATTGAGCTCTGGTGTCTTTATTTTAAAATTAGGATAATGCCACCTTGATGGCTGTTTTAAAAATTAATTTAGAGAATGTTTGTCAAGTGCCTGAAGTAGAACTTGGTGTACAAGACAATGGCCAGGATTTGATAAAAGTTAACTAATTAGGTGTGAACTGCAATTAGTCCACTTACGCTCGAAGATTTGCCTCAAACGCTTGGGTTTTTGGTTACCACATATTACTTCGTTGGGCCTGAATAGAAAATAGCTAAGCATTATGAATATTTTTTTCTTCAATTTTTTTTCAAAATCATGAAATAAATCCATGCCCCATACACAATGTTCAACTGGAAGTGGCTATATTTATAATGAACAAAGATAAAGCAATCTGGCAGGTTTTATATATTAGGAATGATCGATATAAATTATCCAATTTGAAAAAAAAACAAAGAAACGTCAGGGGCCCAAAGTACACTTACAAAAACAAAGGCATTTTATTCAACATCTAAAACCTTCACAATAATACTTATAATGTAGATGCTGATTCACAGAAGCTGATGTTACATACTGTATTAGGCCCACATTAGTAAGTTAAGGTCTATAACAATGTAAAAGCGAACATTTTGGGAAATTATTAAATATTTTTTAAAAGTTAGTGTCCTATGATAAGAGGTAATAATTTATTCTGATACTCCAGAATGTCCTTAAATATCAAGGCATCTGAGTTAAATTTACCCAGGCTAAATATACCATGCCTGATGGAAGAATATTTGGAAAGCAATTTTTTATTTATATAAAAAAGAAACCTTTTTGGTTGCCAGATATTTACCTGGGCAACAAGAAACCATAAGCAGAGTTATTGCTTCTCCTTTCTCAGGATAAGACAGGGAAGCACATGGAACAAACGGTATGCTTAGAATTATAACTACTACCAACCTTACTATAGCCACATGGAATTTCAGAATGAAAATCACTGCAGATTTAATTGAGCCCAATGCGGTCATTTTACAGATATGGAAAGTGGTGAAGTGACTTTCCCAGGGTACCAGAGCAGCACCCAAATAAATGCCAAACTGGGGAACAGTATCACAACAGACAGGTTTTTGCATTTTTCTCCTCCTAATTGGGGTAGGATCATATACTGAAGAGGAATAAAGGTGATGATGAGCAAATGTGATCTATTTATTCACCTGTGTCCTCCATAAGATAACGGGCCCTTTCTCAATGTAAGCGCCGATGCTGAAGATGAACCACCTCACTTACTATACACAGTAGTTTAATGAAGGCTGCAGACGTAAGCTGACAGTGATTCGTTCAGAGGTCAAAACTGGCAGCCTGCATGGTGACTCTACCACGAGCATATTTTTATTTCATCCACTCCATGTTTGGGACAAAAATCTCAGCAAAAAAATAATAAATCTAGTATTCTGGCTTTATTGAAAAATCACATGGGCCCTTATACCATGTGGCCCACAGTCCCATGTGGCAACATTTGTCTAGAACTAAGTAGTGGATGATGATTGCCTGCTTTTGATGGGACAAGAACTCCCCCATTTACTACACAATCCACCATGTCCTGTTGTGTGACACTCAATTCAATTATGTTACCTGCCTGGCCTGGGTGGGTACTTATGACCATCTGTGAAGATGATCATATAAACTGATACAAAACTTTACTATAAGTAGTACGACCTCTCATGTACATCTCAAGTCTTGGAGAAGTATATAGTCTGTTATCACGTACCTGGGATGTCTGATTTATTGCCTCTCTTACACTCCTTCTCGTGTACTGATTTGGAGTTTCCAAGTTCACTATTTTACTTGGTGCTCAAACTCTGGTCTTGTAAGACCAGCAGGCTCTCCACTATATCATGTTCTTTACCATGTCCATCATTCCAATAACCCAGTATACTTTAATAATGCTAACTTCTTCCCCTTATAACCATGTTAGGTCAGAAAGTAAGAGTTATCGTATTATAAATCCATTCATTTGTTTGTTATTTTTATTGTTCATGTTTGTCATTTATTTAAAGTTAGACATAAATAATTAACGTAAAATCATGCATTAATGTGATAGAATAATCAGAAACTAGCATTCCTTTTTGGAACCTTTCCAGATACCCCAGGGATAACTGTAGCTACTGCTTATCAGTGACAGTGCTTCTATTAGGAGCTTTCTATTTTTAAAAAGTTTAAATTTTCAAAACAATCTTATGAGATGGGAATTATTACAACTACTTTATACATGAATAAATTGAAATCTGGAGCAAGTAATAAGCAAGTTACCTGATGTATGAAACTTGCCACGTGACTTTGTCAGGTGTCCTTTCAAAACGTGGAGTCTTTTTCTCCACACCGTAACTCTGGGGCTTGGCCAAGTGACTTTCTTCGGTTCATAGAATAGCAGCAAATTAGATATCAGCAGAGGATGAAAAAACATGCTTATGCAAGCAAGAGAAAGGAAGTCCTAGTGCAAAAGCACAATTCCATCCACTGCCTTTGGTACACTGAGACCTCCACGAGGGGGACCCAAGCTACTGTTAGGAGACATCTCGTGGAGGAGAAATGCAGCTCCCTGGCCAATAGCCTGGTGAGTACTAGTACTAGGATGAGGCCATCCTGCACTACTGAATGGATAAACAGACGATGGCATATATATACAATCCATTTCATCCATGTTGATTCACACAGAAACCTGTATGAATCTCAAATGCATTATGCTAAGTGAAAGAACCAGACCAAAAAAGGATGCATACTGTAGACTCCATTTATATGCCATTCTGGAAAAGACAAAGGTTTAGAGACAGAGGACATATCAGTTGTCACCAGAGGTTAGGTGCAGGAGAAGGTTTGACTACAAAGGGACAACTCAAAGGAATTTTGTGGGGGAATGGCACAATTCTGTATTTTGATTGTGGTTGTGGCTATAGGACACTAAACACCTGTCACAACTCACAGGACTGTAATCAAAGACTGAATTGTATTGCATGTAGACTAAAACATAATTTTAAAAAATATACTCTCTCTTCTCAGTGTTAACTGTGGAATTGTGCAGAGCTGAGGGAGTTGAAGTTAGAAGGATCTGGATTATTTATATTCTGGATCTGCGTTTTACTATCTGAATGATTTAAATAAATAACATCATGTTTGCGAGCCTCAGTTTAGAATATGTAAATGGAAATAATAATACCCATTTTAGGTTTCCATGCTTCATCTGTGAAATGAAGCAACTAATACTCTCCAGAGCTACGGCTGTGAGTTAAGTGAGATAATGTCTGTAGAAGGCCTGGAACAAAGCAAGTACTCAATAAAGGGAAATGAAGATGGTGTAGGTGTTCACGATGATGATAATGATAATGGTGATAGAAACGATGGTCTCCATTAGAGGAACACTATTTCAGAAGAATTTATGCCTCCAGGAAACTAGCAGGATTCTCAGAGTTCTGATTCTAAATATAGATTGTGTCAATATGTCCTCCTGAAAGATCCTGCATCCCACTGCTAATGAGACTTTCAACAAATGGAAGCTTCCAGGATGAATGAATTCAGCAGATGTATATTAGGCACTTACTACATACAAAACACTGTCAAACGTGTGTTCTATGTAGTAATTGCATTTATAATTTCTAAAAGGTCTCTTACAACGAACTACAATGATATCTTATAAGATATCTATAGACCTTGGGCTTATCCTTGATACAGGAAGTCCCTCTGTAACTCTACTTGTTACCTCTGAGGTCATCCTTTGGTATCTGCAGGCTCTGAGTCCTAAAGCTTTACAGAATTTTGGAGCCTTTGCACCTATGACTATGACTTTTCAGTGAAAGCTGTTTATATTATTTTTGGTTCCTTTACCTACATTAAATCCTTAAAATCAAGAAAATCATCTAAAGTCACTGAATCTTTGAATGATTGATGTTCAAAATACTAAATATGGCCCTAGCTCACACCTGAATGCATTACAGCCCCGAGAGATAAAGGACAATCCTTCAACACTGGGGCCAGGAGGGGTCTCCAGCTCCCCTGTCCTCCCTAACAAAGGAACTTCTCAGCTTAATACTGATGGAGTTTAACTGGAAGTTAGAAGAGGGAATGATCGATCTGCACATGCAAATCGGTAAAAACAGTATTGAAATATTCATGTCTAGGGGAGAACTCATGACTATGTATGTATTCATTGATACTAACCAACTATCATACCTTGGAAAGAACACTAAGCTAGGAGTCAGGAGACTGGGCTCTAGTTCTGCTGCAGATCAAATCTCTCCCTTCCATCCATCAGAGACCTAGACTGGAGTGAGTCCATTTAATTTAACTCTTTATATAACTGGCCATGTCACCTACTTTGGGGCAGGCATGGAGAAACGATGTACATTTATATTGTCAAACAACATCTCATTTCCTTGTTCTATTTAATTTACAAAGTATTTTTCCCTTAATATAAATAAAGCACCATCCTAGTCAATATTTTGTAAACCTAAAGGATTAGATATTTGACTCCTGGGGGTTGTGAAGGAAATGGTAGAAGGGCATCCTTGTATCAAGTGGTTTCATGCATGCTTGAAGCTTTAGGCAGAGAGTAAATTTCAGCGTGAGTGTGACTGGCAAGATAAAAGTGTCTTGCTGAATGGGGAGAAAATGGATTTCAGCATTCTTAAAGGTTCTCCTACAAAAAAAAAGTAAGTAAAAGATTTAACTACAGGAAAAATTGTCAATGCCAAGGGGAAGAAAAAGCAAAGTGAAGTTTCAAACATTCAGAAATGATAAAGGGTCTTGTAAAGAAAGTATGGAAACAGTACTTAATTCACCTTTATGATTCTAGAAAATGTAACACGGAATAAAGCATAAATAATTTACATTTTAGTTGCAAAACCAAGTAATTGATATTTTTAAAAAACAGGGATACTCAAAAGTAGTTCACAGTGGGTTTTTTTCAGTAGGCCCCATAAGAAGTTAATTATAAAGTCCCCATTTGTGCCTCACAGGAAAAAAAAAATCCATTACCATTTGCTTTTTATTGGCCTAATAGTTCTTCAGAACGGCTTACAACTGAGCTTATATTTCACACATGAACGTTTGATTGAGCTCACCTGTTGTGATCGGCTTTAAGTGCCCACATTTCAGGAGCAGCTGTAGATTGCTGAAACCAAGGCTTTTACTATAATATTTTAAAATAAATGAAGGAGCTTTTCCTTTGTTCCGCTCTCACTTTATCTCACTTGAATGTGAAACCGAAATTACTCAAGTTTGAAAACTCGCGGCGGCGTTGTTGATAATGGAAGCCTGCTTATCTCCCAGAGTTGAGACTGCCTCTCCTACCCGTTTCTCATGACAAGGCTCTGCTGAGACCAGCACCGGAGCTACCAGCCTTGTCCACGGCCACCACTGTTGAAGCCCCGACTCACCAGCTGGGGTTGTGAGGGCCTTGGGTGCTAATGACCAGTGCTGGCAAGGGGGGCATCCACCTCCTGGGCTGTCGATCAACCAGAAGATGTGAGAGCCCTAAGATGTTCTAGCCCATATTCCCATTATCATCTGGCAGAAGAAAGAGATGGAAAACCGCATCATCAAAAGTGGTAACTAAGAGAAACAACTGCACTTACGGCAAAAGCGAAAGTCAAGAGGTCCAAGTGGTTGCCTCGATTATCGTACTGAGGCTCGCGACTGAGTTCATTTAGCTTGTGAAAGTGAAAAATATTTATTAATTTAAAAACCTTCTCATGACATCCTAGCTCGAATTGAAGCCTACGTTGTCTGTTTTTCATTCTTCAGTCAGAAGTCTACCTAAGCCATTTCCAACAAAAACATTGTGTCATGTTTAAAAAACCACGTTAACATACTAGTCACCAAACTCCTTTACAAATAATATTACTATTTAACAACGTTTGCTGCCAAGACACAACCACGTTATATTATGGCTCAGGACATATCACATTTACATGCTCCTGTTTACAAATGTTCTTTAAGATTTACTACAGGCAATCTTGAAAAAAAACAAATCTACAACTCAGGCCTCAGATAAGACTCGATTGGTGAGTCTACCTTAACCAGGTTTAAGTCTCAAAGGAAATAATTCCAAGGTACTTTGGGCAGCCTGGGACAGCTGGACTCTGCAAAACCTCTGCAGCTTTTCTTCTGAATCTGTTGCACTACCAGTCACAAAAAAATGAGTCTCTTCAACCACATTCTTGCCTATGGTTCAAATTAAATGTTTTGTAATTTTAATGATTATTTATTACAATAAGTAGTGTTGGTTCCATTCTTGGTAATATTCCTTAGCTAACAGTATTGAACATGGTGCTAGGAGAATTATTAGTCAAAAAGGCTCTATTTTCCTTTCATAAAAGTCAAGTTGTTACAGAAATCAACATTGCTGAGGTACTTAAGGAATATATATATTTTTTACAAAACTGTTGAATGACATATGGCAATTTTTCTTTACACTGAAGACTAATAATTCACCCAGGAACAAATACTTTTGTATCCTCAATCGAGAATACGTGAATGTTCCTGAATTCTGTTTAAAATCAATATATGATGTATAGTCATAACCATGAGTAATGACATTCAAAGAACAGGATAGTAAGGAAATGCCTTAAAAATGTAAAAAGCTAACTGTAGTCTCTTCCATAAAGAATAAAGCTACAGGGCTTCCCTGGTGGCGCAGTGCTTGAGAGTCCGCCTGCCGATGCAGGAGACGCGGGTTCGTGCCCCGTTTCGGGAGGCTCCCACATGCCGCGGAGCGGCTGGGCCCGTGAGCCATGGCCACTGAGCCTGCGCGTCCGGAGCCTGTGCTCCGCAAATGGGAGAGGCCACAACAGTGAGAGGCCCGCATAACGCAAGAAAAAAAAAAAAAAAAAAAAAAGAATAAAGCTACAGGCAGTATTTTTCCTCCTGAGTTTTCTTCATCCTCTTTTTTAATGAGTACACTTTTATTGAATATTTTTTAAAAATATGTAAAGCAAATATGCAAATGCTCAAGCTCACGCTACTCAGATAGATGCAAATTAAAGCAACAAGGAGATACCACTTCATACTCAAAAGATAAACACAAATTTATCATCACAAAGTACTGAGTGATGGTATAGCAATAAGCACTCTGTGATCCTGCAGGGAGAAGTCGCAAATTGCAACCTTAGAACTTGGTAAATTAGAAGGTTTGTGCTTATGTGATTTGTCTGCTTCATTCCTGTAAGCTTAGAGAAATTCTTGTAGCGTGTGTACACGGAAGTATATGTCGAATGGTTTATTTCAACAGAGTTTGTAAGAATGAAAACTAGAAACAATAGAGATGTCCATTCTTCTCTATAGAATACTGTATAGAAATTAAAATAAGCAAACTAGAGCTTCACGTGTCGATATGTATAAATCTCAAAAACATTAGGTTCAGAAGAAAAAGCGATAGTAGTGTTATACGGCACATAATTAAATTTTACATACTAATATTTAAATGAAGCTTAAATATGCAAAACAATATCATATTATTTATGGGTCCATAAATATAAAGCATGAAAAGATTACCGAGAAAAATAAACGCCAAATGCCGCCATGTGAAGGACGGGAGAGAATGGGTATAGCAAGAAATACACGGGCGTTTCATTTTTTTCTCTATATTTTTCTGTGTGCTTGAAAAAATATCAAAATAATAATAATGCACTATAAAAAGATCAAACCTTTTTAAACAACCCTCTCAATTACAAAACGATTTGAAAAACAAGGTATCTAGACTTTGACTGACTTTTAGATGCCATCTATTTTGATTCTTCACCCTCTGATATCTTTAGAGAGTTACACACGAGTTCTCTGTTAGATCTGATCTTTTAACAACAAATCACCTTTAAGCTCTAGTGATTTGTCTGGAAGGGCAGCTTGGACAATGGCTCTGCAAACCAAGGTTTTGAACACGTGTACATTTTAATTAATTGAAGCAAGAAAAACTTCAATGAACTATGGAATTGAAACACCCCATAGATAATAAAACTAATCAGGATGGGAAGAATAGAAGAGTAAAATTTCCTGTAATGATTTTGAAACTCCATGAGGAGAGAAACCGCTGTACGGAAATGATGAAGTCTATCATGCAAGCTGCTACCCTTAAAAATAAATAAAATCCAGGGACTTCCCTGGTGGCACAGTGGTTAAGAATCCACCTGCCAATGCAGGGGACACGGGTTCGAGACCTGGTCTGGGAAGATCCCACATGCCGCGGAGCAACTAAGCCAGTGTAGCAACAACTACTGAGCCTGCGCTCTAGAGCCCGCGAGCCACAACTACTGAGCCCGCGTGCCTAGAACCCGTGCTCTGCAACAAGAGAAGCCACCGCAATGAGAAGCCCGTGCACCGCAACAAACAGTAGCCCCCCCTCGCCGCAGCTAGAGAAAGCCCATGCACACCAATGAAGACCCAACGTAACCAAAAATAAATAAATTTTTAAAATATGAATAAATAAAATCCAAACTCTAGATACCTAGAGGAGAACACAGGCAGAATACTCTTTGGCATAAATTGCAGCAATATTTTTTTGGATCCATTTCCTAAAGTAAAGGAAATAAAAGCAAAAATAAACAAATGGGACCTAATTAAACTTCTGGCTGTTTTTGTAGTTCCTCCCTGTTCCTTTCTTCTTTTTCTCTCTTCCCTTGTGTTTTGGTGGTTTTCCTTAGTGTTGTATTCAGATTCCTTTCTCATTTTCTTTTGTGTATTTACTGTAAGTTATTTCCTTGTGGTTACTGTGAGGTTCACATACAACATCCTACGTAAATAGTAGCCTGTTTTAAGTTGGTAGCAACGTGAACCTGAACATATTCCAAAACTTGATTCTTTTACCCCCACAACTCCCAAACTTTATACTTTCCACGACACATTTTACATCTTTTTATTTCATGCATCCCTAATTATGGTAATTTTAGTTAATTTTACTACTTTTCTCTTTCAACCTTCATGCTTGCTTTATAAGTGACTGATTCACTACCTTTATTACATATTTACCTTTTCTAGTGAGATTTTTGCTTTCGTATGTTTTCTTATTATAAGTTAGGCCATTTCTTTTCAGCTTAAAATAGTCCCTTTAACATTTCTTGTAGGGCTGGTTTAGTGGTGATGAACTCCAGCTTTTACTTATGTAGGAAATTCTTGATCTCACCTTCAGTTCTGAACGATAACCTTGCTGGGTGGAGAATTCTTGGTTGAAAGGCTTTGTTTTTGTTTTCGGTTTTCCTTTCAACACTTTGAATATGTCATGCCAGTCCATTCTGGCATGCACACTTCCTGCTAAAAAATCTGTGGATAGCCTTTGGGGGTTATCCTTATATGTAACAAGTTTTTGTTTCTTCCTTTTTCTGTTTCTAGGATTTTCTCTTTAACTTTTTTTTTTTTTAATTGTTCTGTGTCTTTTTTTTAAAATTTATTTTTAATTTTTTCGCTGTGCCACACAGCATGTGGGATCTTAGTTCCCAGACCAGGGATTGAACACGCACCATCTGCAGTGGAAGCACAGAGTCTTAACCACTGGACCGCCAGGGAAGTCCCTCTTTAACTTTCAACATTTTAATTATAATGTGTCTTGGTATGGTTCTCCTTGGGTTCATTTAATTTTTAGATCTCTGGGCTTCCCAGATGTGGAAGTCTGTTTCCTTCCCCAGATTAGGAAAGTTTTCAGCCACTATTTCTTCAAATAATTTTTGTGACCCTTTCGCTTTCTTCTCTTTCTGAGGCCCCTATAACGTGAAGTTTTTCCACTTGATGTTGTCCTGACAGTCCCTTAAGGTGTCTTTACCTTTTTAAATTTTTTTTCATTTTGCTGCTCTGTCTGAGTTCCGTTTTTTTTCTCTTCCAGCTTCATGACTCATTTTTCTGCCTATCCTATCTGCTGATGAGCCCCTCTAGTTCAGTTCTGTTCAGTTATAAGTTCTATTGGTACTTATATCTTCTGTCTCTTTGTTGAAGTTCTCCCTGTGTTCATCCATTCTTCTGAGTTCAGGGAGCATGTTTCTGACCATTACTTTAAACTCTCCATCGGATAGACTGCCTAGCTCTGTCTCATTTAGTTCTTTTTCTGTGGTTTTGTCTTGTTCTTCCATTTGGAACATATTCCTCTGTCTCCTCACTTTGCCTAATTCTCTGTGTTTGTTTCTGTGTATTAGGTAAATCAGCTACCACTCCCAGTGTCGAAGAGTGACCTTCTTTAGGAGATGCCTGTAAGGTTCAGAGGCACAGTCCCACCCAGCTATCAAAGCCAGGTGCTCAAGGGATGTTCCTTACGTGGGCTGCATGTGCTTTCCTGATAAGGTCGGGCCACTGCTGCTGCTGCAACACACTGGTGGACAGCGCTGGCCCCTGGACTGGCTGTGGGGTCTGCCTGAGACTGCTGCATGTGTTGGTGGGTGGATCTATTGCTCAGCTGGCTGTAAGGCTCAGCCAAGCCACAGGGGTGGACCGGGCTCTCAGTGGGTTGTACCCACTGGCACTAACAGGTTAGAGGGAGAATTTGAAAATGACGCCCACCAGCATCGGTGTGAGTAAGGCAGCCTGAGACCACAGAAATGGCTCCTGCCTGTGGCTCTGTCCCCGGGGAACATCCCAACTGGTTCCTGCCTCTCCAGCAGACGCTTCAAGATTAGTATAAGTGGATCCCCTTCACCTACTGTCCATGTGCTTTTCAATATGGTGTTTTTGCACTGGTTTTGGGGTCAAGTCAGTCTGGGTGTGGGCCCTTTAAGAGGGAGTTTTTCATCCACTGCAGTCCAGTGATTTTCCTGGACATACCCCCTGTTGGTTTCCAAGGCCAGGTGTTTAGAGGGCTCACCTCTTCTGTGCAGGATTTCTGGGTTGGAGTGCCTGGTGGAGCTAGAATCCCTGGAAAAGATCTGTATTTTTGTGATCCTTTCTGCTCGTGGGTTACTGTGACTGGGATGTGTTTTTTTCCGTGGTGAGACTGTCCCTCTGCCTCTCCTACCTGTCTGGATGCTGCCCTTTTACCCTTTGTTGTGGAGGCCTTGTGCATCACTTTTCAAATCCCTTTCTGAGGGAATTATTCCATATGTAGTTGTAGATTTGTTGTGTCCATGGCACGAGGTGAGTTCGAGATCTGTCTACACTGTCATCTTGAGACCTCTCCTATAAAATTTCCAAGTTATAGAAGTTAAATGATTTGGGGGAAAAAAACCAAACTTTTACAGAAGTTGTATAATTATCTTTAAGGCACTGCTCTAAGTCTTGATTTGCTAATTGACTTTTTGTATGTTAATAGGCCTGAATCTATTAATATACACATTAAGTAATGCCCTAATTTGCTTTAGTGCTTTCATTTAATGGAACTACAACAGAGCACATACAGAAAACTATTCATTCACTCATTAACATGCCCAATAAACATTCACTTTTCCTTATACTCCAATGGGTTTTAAAGAAAAAGATACGTAAAAAATTTTAAACTCACATAAACCTCTAGAGAAGGAAAATCAAATGAGAAATATCCTCTGGGTAACTGTTCCCCATTATTATGGTACACTGCATCATTCTACATACGTTTTTTTTTTAATTTCTAATCTGTATTGAAAAATAGATAATAAGCACTAATTAGACACCTTTCTAATTTCAGACGAGCAATTCATTTCTTCTGCTTGAAAAAAAGAAAACTGTGTCTTTCAAATAGAACTAGTCATTGAGGTAGTAGATTCTCCAATAGACTTCATGATAAATGTTGGCTTGCCCAGAAGTTAGCTGGTGGACCAGATGCAAAACCATTTTCCTCTAATCCCTGGCTTATTTGTTTGATGACTCCAGGCAGAAATGATATCTCCTTTCTCTGACAGTTTAAGGCACTTGAAACATACAGTTTCGTATTGTAATTTTTGAATAATATATTTTATCTACCCTAATGATAATCATTAACATTTGAGTAGCACTTTTGGAATATACTGTCTCATGGCTGATGACATGTTCATTTGATGGGGCAGTACTACAGCTTCACCCAAATCTTCAAAGAGAAGAACAGCTACAAGGACAACATCAAACAAAGTCCAGTGTGCTGAGGAGGTGGACTGAATACTCATCGTCCCAGACAGTTAGGTAGCATCCACTGGTCCCACTGCGAGGGCTCAGGCAAGACAGAATTGGAACCGTAGGTGAAAACAGCTAGAGGAAGACACGTTCTCGAAAGTGATCTCCTCATCACGCTGACTCACTGTCAAGAGAAACAAAAGTCCTGGAGGATATCTTAGGTGTGCACAGAGGCAGTCCCAAGAGATGAATGGGAACAGCATCACCAAGCATGTGCTCTAGGGCACTTTGCCGTCAGAAGTTCTTCAGAACAGAACTCAGTTATTACTGCGTCTTTCAGAGCTTTACCTCCCTCTCCACATATCTTTATTCATACTCTTTCTTTCCTGCCCTCCTACACTATTCCTTGATCTGAATGTAACTTACGGTGTTTTTACTTTATTTTGTACTCTGTGCTTTTTTCTTCTGCTCTGCAGTTTCTCCTGCCTGTTATTCATGCAGTTTCCAAAGCCTCATGGGTTTCTCCACCCAGCTGGGAAACTGTCCCTGAGTTTGACACACAGCCTCTTTGTGCAGCTGCCGCTCCCTCATCAAGCGTCGTCTGCGCTCGTTGTTTGGTGCTATGTTCCATTCTCCTGGCTTCTGGAATTGACATCAAAGATCCGGAAACTATCTGGCATGAGTTGATAGATAGATGCCCAGCTCTTTAAAAACCAGAAACCATTATGAATGCGTCCCTCAAATTCCTGCCTCCTGTTCCTATTGTTTTCTAAATTATGTCCTATCACTTGAGAGTGATTCTTATAACATACCCCCTTGCTTAGCCCTTGGTGCTCATTCATTCGCTCACTCAGTATACACTGAAATCCTCTGCTGCAGCACAGCTTGTACTAGGTGCCAGAGCGAATCTCAGTCATCAAGGACTATATGGTCCAGTGGGAGAAACAGACCAAAAGATGACTAGGCTACATACAGTGCGTTGCAAAAGGGGCCTGGGCGGGTAGTACGAAATGTGCATTTGGCCCATTTTGGAGGGCCTAGGAATGCCTCCTGGAGGAAGAGACATGGAAGCGAAGACCTAAAGGAAGAACAGGAGTTTTCAAGGCCAATGGGAGGAAGTGAGCAGTATAGGCAGAGGAGAGCACACGCACCAAGTCCAGAGGCAGAAAGGAACATTCACGAGACTGCTCGTTGCTGGGAATGGCAGAGGAAATCTTATCCGTAAACACTTAACTCTTCACTGCTAACTTCACATTACATCAATTTAAAATAAACAAGTACATACTAACGTTAAGAATATGAATCATGGGATTCCCTGGTGGTGCAGTGGTTAAGAATCCGCCTGCCAATGCCGGGAACACGGGTTCGAGCCCTGGCCCGGGAAGATCCCACATGCCGCAGAGCAACTAAGCCCATGCGCCACAACTACTGAGCCTGCGCTCTACAGCCTGCAAGCCACGACTACTGAGCCTGTGTGCCACAACTACTGAGCCCGTGAGCCACAACTACTGAGCCCGTGAGCCACAACTACCGAAGCCCGTGAGCCTAGAGCCCATGCTCCGCAGCAAGAGAAGCCACCGCAAGGAGAAGCCCGCGCACCGCAACCAAGAGTAGCCCCTGCTCACGCAACTAGAGAGAGCCCATGTGAAGCCAAAAATAAACATATTAAATTTAAAAAAAAGAATATGAATCATTAAGCACATATTTGTATTAAGAATATGAGTCATTAGGTACAACATTTAATAAAATCACGGACCTGGAAGGATTTTCAATGATTCATTTGTCTCAACTCCCTAAAAATGTTGAGTCAGTAACAGTTATTCTCTGTTTAAAATTTAAAACTATAGTGAAAAAGAAAATGGGCCACTATAGACTAAATAAATAACTTCTTTAACTCCATTCATTCATTTAATCATTGTACAAATACTTAACGAGTTCCTACTATTGCTAAGCACTTCTCTCAAGATGCTTACTATGCTAGTAGAGGGAAGAAAAGACCAAATCTAAAACCAGTAAATAGCTAAATACATCATGAAGCACTTCAAATATAAACATTACAGGCAAAGCAGTGGAAATGATCCATAAACCTAAGATGAAGAGTCATATAAAAAATTTCATTTACTGAAAATGCTGCTGAAAGCAAACCAACACTAAAAATTCTTTCTAACAGATGGCATTTGTTATATTTCCTTTACAACTTTCTAAATAACCACAAGTCATAGATTCACTTTCTAGAGGTGGACTCAGTATATTAGGGATAGCAGGCAATCATAGTAGACTGGTGAGAAGCAGCAGCTTGCACGGGTTACATGCTCTGGCTAATTTAGAGACCAGCTATACTCCTCATTCTGGCATTTTCTAACTGGATGAAATTCAGGAGGTTACTTAACCTTATATGAATCTCATTCCTTTTTTAATAATATGAAGATACAAATTATAATAATGTTAGTACAAACTTGTTGGGTTGTTTTGAGGCTGAATATGAGTTAATTCACGTTAAGCTCTTAGAGCAATGCCTGGCCTGCTAGCTCCCTGCATTATAATCCATTAAGAGAACAGTGAAGGCCCTTGCTGTTCAGAACCACCACGAGGTTTATGAACTATTTCTGCCTTCTGTGCTCTCAACAGCTATCACAAAAGAGCTCTTTACTGCTCCAAATGGTAAAAAGCTGGTTTCTTTTTAGACAAGCCTACCTGGTTATGTCCAGATAGCAATTGTCTTTGAGATTAAATAGTCAGGGGCTAAGCACAAGCTGCTTGGGAACCTCCACCAGTAACCAGCCTGTCCACGTGTCGATCCCACAGGCAGATGCTCAGTCATTCACACAATGAACCACAGCTGCTCAGTGCGATAGTTGTCCCCGAGACTCCATAATCTGGAGAGACACATCCTCCCCTCCCTCCTGGCTGCATCCCCACCGGAGTCGCTGGAAAGGGCTCCAGGACAAGTGCATCTGCAGTGAGGCTGCACTGTGCCCAGGTGAGCTTTCGGGTGTGGGTGCCTCTGAAGAGCAGCGCGTCTCACAGACCTGTCACAATGACGTTTGAAGAGCTTGACATCAGGGCTGCTCCTCCTTTGCCATTTGTGTCATAAGACCTTGGGAATCAGCCTTTGTCCCCTCAACCAGGAACGTTACCACCAAGCTCCATTTAGCCTTTACACAAGGGACAGAATGAAGGCATATGTGGCTTTCCCGTCACTGCCCCTACGACAACACAGGGCAGTGGCACCTTCAGAGAAAAGTGTGCAGGGGTGTCTTCCTCCCACAAACTACGTGTGTTACCCATAGCAGGAGCATCCGTGAGAGTTTATAAGTGAAAAGGATGCTCGCTGCCCCTCTGCTTTCTAAGAGAAGACAGGCCTCATCCTGCTACTCTGCAACTTGTAGAATTATGGGGATACCAGTCAGTGGATGACAGCCACGGGACCTCTTGACGGGGTGGAGCTTGGCAAACTTATTCTCTATCTGTCCTTCCCCCTGGACCAAAGAGAGGCAGCAACCCTGGGGAAGTGGCTCTGCTCTGCAGATCCAAGTCTCCCTTCTGATTCAGTGGTCCTCCGACTAGCCTGGAGATCAGGAAGGGTTAGTATGTCCACTTTGCTTGCTGACAGATATAAACTATGCAGTCCAATAGCTGTTTATCAGGTAAAAAACAAAAAGTGGTCCTTTGATCTCTCTCTGTGTCTATGTCTCAACTGTTTCCAAACCAGATAAACAGAAAGAATACAAAGGATGATATTTACTGATCTTCTCTGAAATCCCAACACTTAGTTCGTTAAGAAAAATAATGTTTAAATGTAAGAATCTTATCTAAAGTACATGGGGGGCTTCCCTGGTGGCGCAATAGTTGAGAGTCCGCCTGCCGATGCAGGGAACACGGGTTCGTGCCCCGGTCCGGGAAGATCCCACATGCCGCGGAGCGACTGGGCCCGTGAGCCATGCCCGCTGAGCCTGCGCGTCCGGAGCCTGTGCTCCGCAGCGGGAGAGGCCACAGCGGTGAGAGGCCTGCGTACCGCAAAAAATAAAAAAATAAATAAATAAATAAAGTACATGGGAATTAGTAAAAGACTTTAAAAGTGTAGCTAAGAAGAAGGAAACTCCCCCTAGAAATTGTCCTTGCACTTTCTGTTGTTGTTGTTTGTTTGTTTGCTTAGTTTTTTACCTATATAAACCAATGAACTCTGTAAGCCTGAAGAAAATAATACAATAACGTGTAAGTTATTATTTTACATTTATTGGTAAATCTGAGAAAATAAGTGGGATAAGCTAGTAACACAAGCAATTGACTTTATCACTTAAGGCATGGCTCTTTAGCAGCACAAATGCTGAAGACATCTTTTCTTTAATTCACTGTTAAAGGACAATTTGTGTCTGAGGACCCCGAGATGCACTGTGTGAAGAGATGCCGGCTTCAGCAGTGCTCATCTCTCAAAAATTACATATTCTACCACTCACATCTAAGGGAACACGTTTAATTTTTTGAACTAAGGCATAAAAATGCAAATGTGAGCTTCTTTATATCTATACTCAGATCTAATGGAATAAAACTTCTCCTTTTGGCTTACTTAGCATTTTGTACCTTATCAACCACCATTCAAACGCATTGAATGGCTCTAATAATGATGCACAATTGACCTGTCCAGCACTTCAGCATTCCTAATCATATGTCTAATTTCCACAGACTTATGTACTTCTTGGGGAAACTGTCAGTGACACAATTCCAGCCTTTCCTCCACATGTGTGCTTGAGATATTAACAACACCTAGGCTTGATAAATTAGATAGACTTTTCCATCTGTTATCCTCATAGTGTGAATCTGTAATGTACTCCACTGTTTCCTCCTAAAGCGTCAACCAAAGTTAGAAACCTAGTGTTTAATTAGTCCATGGGCTACCTCAAAGAACAAATAGCCTGATGACCTTCATATGTGTCAAAGAAAAAGAGTGGGTCATACGTTCTCATCTAAGAACAATTTTAAATACACAGAGCATTGGGCTGGCCGAAAACTTCGAGTTCTCTGTAAGATGCTGTGAAAAACCCGAACGGACTTTTTGGCCAACCCAATAGAACTCACAAATAATACAACTTACTAGCATTTTAAGAGTGTAGACTATCCCTGAATTTCTGAGGAATTCAAACCCCTCTCTTTTTCTTGTAAACTCTGCTGACAGTTAACTAGAATTGGGGGGGCAATGCCCAGGAGAGGAGAGAGGTGAGGATGGAGAGAGTAGAGCATTTACTGAAACATATTTAGGAGTTTGGGCATTATTTTTCAGGTTTGCCTTTCTTAGGGCAGTAACAGATGTTTTGCCAAACGAAAGAATTTAATTACCAAATAATCTGGGAATATAAGGTTATTTGGGGAAACAAAGAGATGCCTTTATCCCAGGACTTCTAAGAGCCTTTTATACGCAAATGAGCAATTTTTCAGCAACAAGAATTTTAAATATACTCTACAGAATTTCTAAATTTCTTTTTACCATCGAATTCTTTTTTAAGAGGACACTTCTTTATAGAACTTGGTATCACAAAACGCACTTGAAGTATGACTTCAGGCAAATGGGAGACATTTAGAGATTTTAATCCTAGGAGTGACATGGCTTGATGTGCTTTAAAGATAAGAGTGCTCCGACGGCTGTGTGGAAAGAGGCTGCAAGGTGGTCATGGAGCCTGTCAAGACAAGATCAGAATAAAGGCAGCAGTACTTAGGAAGAGAGAAGCATACAGACTAGGATCTACGTAACAGAAAAAAATTGGCAGGACTTGGCAATTTGTTTGATAAGGGGGTAGATGAAAGATGTTTCCCGATTTTGAAGTTTCGATGCCTGGGTGAATACAGTGCCAACAATCTATTAATAGATGGAGAATAATAGAGAAAGAACAGCATGAGCAAATGCACAAGCACGTGTAAATTATGGTTCACAAACTTCTTTCACACTCGTTACTTTGTCCAACACTCAGAACAGCTCTAAGACATAAGCAGCATACACAGTTTTTTTGTATTTTAATGATGAGGAAAATGGGATCAGAATTTCAAATTACTCTACAAAGCTAAGCTAAAAAGAAACGTATAACAAGGCGAGGATTCCCCTCCACCCCTTAAATCATCTCTCAGTAAAGAGAAAATTTTCTATATTCCATCTCTGATGGTTCAGGGCTCTATATAACTGTTTTGAAGAAACTGCATTAGCCTGAAATGTTCTCCACCAATTCTGGCTGAGATGCTTCTGGAGCTCAGCTGAATAAACTGATAAACAGGGAGAGCCAAGAACTATAACCTGGATTTAGGATTAATGCTTAGGATTATGTCCTCACACCTGCCACTGTTGGCAGTTACTGTAGTCAAAGTTTTAAAATATCGCTTTGAAAAGTCGTATGGTGTTGCTACATTTTAGAGACCATGACATACCTACATACACACATACCTACAGCATGGATGTAAAAAGAACTTTCCTAATATATTTATAGCTTGAGAGAAAATAGAGTGGCAACATCATACACAGAAACAGACCTATTGAATTTTTAAAAACGTATGAATGTAGAAACGATGGACATAAAATACTGCATTAGATGACCCCAAAGTGGCTCTAATTGTTGAAATACATGTGAAGAATCTGAATGACATTGTTTTAGGAAATGAGAGAAAAAAAGCAGCTTTACTAATACACTATATAATTGCATATGTGGCTTTAAGTATATATGAGTAATTAAAATTATAAATTTAGAATTAAAAATAAGCCATAGGGCTTCCCTGGTGGCGCAGTGGTTGAGAGTCCGCCTGCCGATGCAGGGGACACGGGTTCGTGCCACGGTCCGGGAGGATCCCACATGCCGCGGAGCGGCTGGGCGCATGAGCCATGGCCGCTGAGCCTGTGCGTCCGGAGCCTGTGCTCCGCAACGGGAGAGGCCACAACAGTGAGAGGCCCGCATAATGCAAAAACAAAACAAAACAAAACTAAGCCATAGACTTTCACCTACATCTCTAAGAGTTAGACATTTAGACTGGCCAAAAATACTAGTTCCTCTTATTGAGAAAGTGGGAGAATCATCTTTTGTACTGAGTTGCCTTTTATTCAGGCTTCTTTGACATTTGCATCCTGTCCACTCTTCACTACCACCCTGTTCCACTGACTCAAGAGATGCCTGATTAATCCTATCAAAGCTGAAATTGGGAAGACAATGCTGACCTTGAAAGCAAGAGAGGCCGTAAAGTAACGTGGAATTAGGAGTGACATATATGGTACTGACCTTCTAAACTGTGTCATGAAGATTCAAAGTTTGCTTCTGAAACTGGGAGAAACAAGGCTTCCAGAAAATGGAAGAATGTATGTGCTATGACTTGGGGTGTTTATGGGGAAATAGTGTGGTGGTGTGAAAAAAGCCCTAGGCTTGAAAACAGCCTTGTGGGCTTCTACCTGCGACTCATTTCTTTTAGGAGACAAATCTCCATGGATCCTTGCATTCCATGCACATCTTGACAGTGAGACACTGACCGCCCTTTTTTCTGGACTGTATTTTCAAAGGTGTTTGGCTAGCAAGTAGCCTTGGAGGGTGGAGACAGTATCTCCCTCCAGAGAAAAGGGCAGGCAGATTTATTCCCCTGTATAATAAAGATGAATCTTGTAGAGGGAAGGGCAGACATGCTTTCTGCCCACTTGAAAAGATTCAGTCCCTAAGCTCAGGGTTCTCCCCCTTGAACGTGACCCACTGCGTGTGCGTGTGTCAGATGGACACGGCCATGTCCCTCTGTGGGACCAGGGACCAAGGGATTGATTGGTGCGCAGACGCTGACACACTGGCTATGGTCACCCCTGTGTGTAACAACCTATCTTCCACCTCTGACCCAGGAGTCTTGGGTCTCCTACCAGCATCCATGTAACTGTGACAAGCTAACTTGCTAGTTTGAGAGTAGAGTGCATGGATCTCTTGAATTCCTGCACATCTTGACAGTGAGACACTGACCGCCCTTTTTTCTGGACTGTATTTTCAAAGGTGTTTGGCTAGCAAGTAGCCTTGGAGGGTGGAGACAGTATCTCCCTCCAGAGAAAAGGGCAGGCAGATTTATTCCCCTGTATAATAAAGATGAATCTTGTAGAGGGAAGGGCAGACATGCTTTCTGCCCACTTGAAAAGATTCAGTCCCTAAGCTCAGGGTTCTCCCCCTTGAACGTGACCCACTGCGTGTGCGTGTGTCAGATGGACACGGCCATGTCCCTCTGTGGGACCAGGGACCAAGGGATTGATTGGTGCGCAGACGCTGACACACTGGCTATGGTCACCCCTGTGTGTAACAACCTATCTTCCACCTCTGACCCAGGAGTCTTGGGTCTCCTACCAGCATCCATGTAACTGTGACAAGCTAACTTGCTAGTTTGAGAGTAGAGTGAAATCTCAGACACTTCACAGTTCTCGGAATTCTACACATTCCTTCCTTTACTTGTCTAGAATAAAAACAGCTTGGGCTGGATGATCTTTGGTTCCCTTTCCAGCTCAATGAGTACATATGATTTATATTAAGAACAGAAGTAGCTTTGGCAACAATGGTGCTTCCGTTTTATGTTTTCGTCGCTTAATAATTCTTGAGGTTGTTTTTCCAAAAGAATTCCACATCTAATGCTTTGAGTTTTATACGTTTCCTCTTTCCTTAAAACAAAGCAAAACAAAAACAAACAAACAAAACAGTGACCTGCAGGCTTTCCATTTACTTTTCAAAACACAACCTGATCTAATCAGTTAAAACTTCAGCCCTTAAACATCTCGGATTGAACTGTGATCAATCTCTGCTCAGACCCCTCATGCACACTCACTTCCTTTCAGAAGCCATTCAAATACAGCTTTAGTTTTGAAGGTTCTCCCAGCAGCTGAAACTGTCTATCAACATCATACCTCTGACATCTTAAACCAGTTGGTCTATTTTATATATAAAGTTTGTATTTGTGGCTGTTTTAATTCCAGTGATGTTAGCCACAAGAAAATGTTATTCTCCACATTTGATAAGAAAAAGGATTCATTCATGTCTGACAAAAATTTCTCTATAAGAGCATGAAATTTGTTCACGCTTTAATAAATGATTATTGAGTTCCTACTATGTGCTAGGCACTGAAATAGATTTTATGATTTAAAAATTAACAAAATATGATTATTGCCATTATAAAGCATCCAGTAAAACAGAAGAGTCTATTATCTGGCGATATCTCTTATAGCTTCAATGTCCTTAGAAAAGAGATAATACACCATTCATACGTTAAAATTTTCTGAATAATAGCTGAATGAATGAATACATGGGTATTGAATGAAGAAATACAAGTATGCAAACTGAGAATCCAGGCTATGCATCAAACACATGCTTTGGCAGCCTAGGGATTTCTGAACCCATTTCAGATCAGGAGTGTTAATGAAAACTCATTTCTTTGCAGAAAGTAGCATTTAAATTCTAATTGCATTAAAATCCCTGAGCTAATATTTCGTACTAAGAATGCACATAGAAACTATTAAACTAGACTTAAACTAACCCTGTCTTAGGGAAGACTTTTTTTTTTTTTTTAACTTTTGTAAAGCGGTCAAAGGTTCGCCTGAGACACAATTAGCCCTTGTCACCGATTCTTAAACTGATGCCACAGGCCTACCTGAGGTTGAACTGCACACTGAGGCTTTGGAGGCTTTACTCTTAAAGGCACAGACTACACTACATCCGGGGATTAGGCTGTTGATCTGATTTGATTGCTGATCAAGCAATAAGAAGGCAGATGAGCTCATTCTTCCTGTTGGTACAGACCCCTAAGTTATCACCCTGCCTGACTGTACTGAGAAGGGTAAGTCTGGGTCTCCGAAGCGGGAATAGCGTTATTATTATGCAGGGGGTGTTTGTAAAGGCTGAATCGTTGAGATTTTGATCATTAATTTATTCACTCCACAATTATTAATGTGGTGCCTATGTCTTGGGAACCAGTGCCTAGGAAGGAAAGTAGTGGAGGGTTACAAAGATGAATGGTGTCTTTGTGGACCCGAGGGATCTGTAGTGCAGAAGGGAGAGAGGCAGGGATCACCGTGAACGTGACAAGCCACGTCCTCGTGGCGGTCGGGTGCTCAGTTGAGGTTCGGAGGGTGTAAAGTCATCTCCAGAAACAAGAAGCAACTGTTTTCTATCTGCTTCTTCAAGATCTAGATCAAATGTCAGTTATCTTTAATGTTGGGAGAAGTAAGGCCATTCAGCTTAATTCTTTTCCCTCAAGACTCCTCCAGAGCATCTGACGGGCTCGCCCATTTTTCAGCCTCCTTTTCTGCTCGTCTTTGGTACTGCATCCATTTACTCCATCACTCCTGGGGAGGCAGGGGAGACACTGCCCTACAAGCACTTTAAGTTTAATAGGTCGGAATCAGTGTAGGTGAATACAATGTTCCATGTGCTATGGGACAAATGTGTGTAGGATACAGAAGCCAGTTGTCATTTCTATCAGGGGTTGTTGGAAAACCTTTAGAGGACATCTTGATGAGAGCAGCGAGAGAAGAGCAGACGCTCACCGCCCAGGCAGGCAGACGAGAAAGAAGGAGGTGAAGCTCAGCCGCATGAGGGTTGAAATCGAGGCCTCTCAGCACCTACGGCCCCACCTTTACCTGACTTCCCTAAAAATCCCTGCTCTGGTAGAAGTCTCACTTGTTCCAACAGCATAATTCTGTGTTCCCAAGATGTCCTCTCTCCCACTCTTCCTGAAACTTTGGTTTCCGTCAATCTCCCTGCCTGGTAAGCGTTACCGGCCTTCATACCTGGTCTCTGACCAACCCAGCAGCTTCATCCCTATTGATTCATCCGTAACTTGTACTGATCCGTAACTTGTACTGACCCATTCATCCGTAACTTGTACTGACCCAGCCCGGGAGGGAGTTCTCTGTCTCCATCCTGGAATGCGATTTCTACAACCCTGCTTCTTCCATGGTTGCCCAGGACTCCTGCATAGTATCTCAAAATAAACATATCTTTACATAAATGACTTTACATAAGTTCATTACAAAATAAATTACTTTCCGGTGATGAAACTTCCTCTTGGAATCATCAATTCTAAAGGGTTGAAAGGTACTTTTCAACAGAAATTAACATGTAATGGGCATTTGGCAAACCACAAAAACTGTTCTGGGCAATTTCATATTTTTCATATTACTTGGTTGTTCTAACATCTCTTCAATTTAAGAACTATGATTTACATTCTACAAATCAGACACCTGAGGATGGGGAAGTGATAATTTGCCCAAAGTGACACAGCTAGTAAGTGTCACTGAGTCAGGGCTCCACCTCCAGTCTCTCGAGCTCTATAGAACTTCTCAAATGCCTCTGCGTGATCACCTTCAGTGATGAAAAAGCTGATTACTCTCTATGGTAACATATTTTGATATTTTTATGATTAAAATATAATGGCATATTTAGTGCTAAAAATAAATGAGCTATCAAACCATGAGAAGACATGGAGGAACTTCAAATGCAAATTATTAAGTGAAAAAACCCAACCTGATAAGGTATATACATATGCTTCTCACTCTATGACATTCTGGAAAAATTAGAACTATGGAGACAATAAAAAGATCAGTGGTTGCTGGGCTGGTGGGGGAAGAGATGAACAGGCAGAGCACAGAGGAATTTTAGGGCATAAACGCTCTGTATGATATTAAAATGATAGGTACAGGCCATTATACATTTGTCCAAACCCATAGAATGTACAATACCAAGAGTGAACCCTAAAGTAAACCACAGACTTCGAGTGATTATGATGTGTTAGTGTAAGTTTATCCCTGGTAAAAAAACATACCATTCTGGTGAGTGATGTTGATAGTGGGTGAGGCTATGAATGTGTGGGTGCTGGTCTTTTAGAGCAACTTTAGATTTACAACATTACAATTTTGTTGTAAATCTAAAACTGCTCTAAAAGAAATAAAGTCTTCAAAAAAAACAAACAAAATGTATACTGTTGCGGTCCGGGAGCCACACGCCTGGAGTCAAGTTCCCCGGTAAATGCGACCCGTGTCCCAACCAAGGACACCCGAGAATCACCAACACCAAGTAGAAAGATTAGCAAAGGATTTATACAAGTACAAGTATAGAGGCTTACACAAACTGTTCGGACAGGGTCCCACTCGGAGAGAAGTGAGTGAGACCCCGACTAACAGTCGGGCGAGGCCTTTATACCCTTCACAGGACGGGAAGTTCTCAAGGCGGGAGGGAGCTGTTTAATTTTGAATCAGCCAGTCAGGAACCTGGTTCTTCCTGCCCCAAGCAAGTAAGCAAAGCAAGTTTCTTACAGAAGCCAAAATGTGCTGTTAGCCCTGAAGCTGTTCTTCCGTTTCTTTCGTCACAATACGACATAAAATTTACCATTTTAACTTTTTTTTTTTTTTTTTGCTGTACGTGGACCTCTCACAGTTGTGGCCTCTCCCGTTGCGGAGCACAGGCTCCGGATGCACAGGCTCAGCGGCCATGGCTCACGGGCCCAGCCGCTCCGCGGCATGTGGGATCTTCCCGGACCGGGGCACGAACCCGTGTCCCCTGCATCGGCAGGCAGACTCTCAACCACTGCGCCACCAGGGAAGCCCATTTTAACCATTTTTAAGTGTACAGATCAGTGGTATTAAGTACACTCACACTGTTACGCAACTATCACCACCGTCCATCTCTAGAACTTTTTCAACTTCCCAAACTGAAACTCTGCACCCAGTAAACGATAACTTCCCATTCTCCTCTCTCCCCCTGCCTCTGCAAACCCCCATTTTGCTTTCTGTCTCTGTGAATGTGACTATTCTAGGTACCTCATGTAAGTCGCACCATATAGTATTTGTTCTTTCGTGCATGGCTAATTTCATTCAGCATAATGTTTTCAGGTTCATCCATTTTGCAGCCTGTGTCAGAATTTTATTCCTTTTTAAGGAAAATTTAATAATATCCCATTGTGTGTATATGCCACATTTTGTTTATCCATCCCTCTGTCAGAGGACATATGGATTGTTTCTACTTCTTGGCTATCATGAATAATGCTGCCATGAACATAGGTGTGCAAGTATGTCTGGGAGACCTCACTTTCAATTCCTTCAATCCTTTTGGAATTGCTATACGGCGATTCTATGTTTAATTTTTCTGAGTAACCAACATACTGCTTTCCTCAGCTGCCAAACCATTTCACATTCCTACCAGCCAGGTACAAGAGTTCCATAAGGCGACATATTCTGGGCCACCAAAATTAAATGTAAATAATAATTTGTCCGGAAAAGTGGACCCCCTGCCAGCACACAACTCCAAAACTCAAAGGAGTAAGAACGTTGAGGGTGAGTGTATCTTCAGATCCTGGGAGAAGTGAGAGGTGGGTATGGGACAGGGATCTAGCCAGAGAAGATCCTGATATATGTAGGTTGACTCTTTGGAACTAGGGTGAATTGAACAGTTGTCTTCTGGATGGAACTTGCCTTCAAGGAGACATTCACATCTCGTGCAGGGACTTCCATAAGCTGGTAGCTGACCTGGACCTGCTTCTTCTCCAAGATACATCCTGCTAGTTTTCTCATGTATTTGATCCTCCTGGGACCCAGGACTGTCCCAATCACATACGTGGCTTTAGTGTTGGTACCCACATCAAGTTTCAATCTCTGCTTCTCCAATCACACTTTCGCTAAAGCTTTATCTCTTCCCCAACTTTACCTAAGTCTTATGTTTAGAGCCAGCTTTATCCACTAAGCATATCCTACTTTCTACCAATCGAACAAACTGCAGTCTGCCTTCTCTAACATCCATACCCAGTTCTAATTTTTTCTGTCTAGTTAGGTTTTTGCCCAAACCTAGGCTTTAACTTCACTGAATTCATTTCCTGCTCCAAAGTCAGCAGTCTCAACTTCTTGCCTCTCTAAAGCAGAGGCGCTTTGCTCCAACACTTCCCAGTGGTATCAAGTATTTAAAAATTCCATTGCTGCACCTCCACACGAAGACACCTGGACCCTCCAGGTAATTTGGAGACACCACCTTGTGCACGTAGTTTCATTCGCACAACAAAGCATGGCAAAAAATACAATGACGTATTTCAAGAAATAAAATGAGAAATTTTGAGAAATCTTATGAGGCTCGGGGAATACTCAGACTCTTTCTTTGTCCATATAGAGTAACATATAAAGTGGTTACTACTAGAATTACCTATTCTAGTTCAGGTGTGTTTCTGTAATAGCTTGTTCAAGGATTACGTAGCCATCACTTCTGCTAGACTAAAACTGAAAAATCTGACCATGGAAGGGACATATCTAAAAGCCAGATATAACAGGGACGCTTCTTGCCCCTGTTGAATGGGATGCATGAGATTTAGCTCACATTTCTTGGTCAGTTCTACTTCTTGGATGAGTAAATACATTTATTTTTCATGTACTTGAATACAATCATCATGCTTAATCGTTTCCAGACTAGTATCTCCAACTATTTCAAAAGTTTGTCATACAACATGGTTTTCAGTAGCCTCAAGTGAGAACATTCTAGTTTATTAGGGCTTATCTTAAAAGCTGGATCCTGCAGATGCGTAATGCTCAGTGGAGAGTTCTGTTAATCTCAGCACTGCATGCCTGTAGAGCAATCAAAGATTGTGTTACCTATTTTTAGAAGCCAGAGACACAACTGTTTCCCATACAAACTGTGAGCAACTGAAACCTCTGACTATTTGTACATTAATGTTGTTAATATATATTTCCCCATTCTATGCTCGGGCGGTTGATTTATATATGTATATTATCTTGCCTGTTTCTTTCCATCATGCAAGCCAACAGAAATACTTTTCAATTTTAGTAATGCCACTAAATTTATCTGCAATGCCTAAAAGACTGTGTCATCTTCAAATATGATAAGCATGCTTTCTGGGATGAGCAGCCTTACAGAAAAGAGAAAATAGTTTAAGTTGGATGACTTGGTTTTAGTGAACCCATGAGGTGTCCTAGTGATTACTACATTCTTTTAAAAGTAGTCATCTTCTGTTCCATGACATTAGCCCTGTGTTGGAGATTAATAGTATAATAATCCAAGTTGCTTGAATTTATCTTTTCCTCAGTTTTGGAAATTAGGATAAAAATTGTCTATCTCTGGCAGCCTAGTATGTTTGTAGTCAAAATTTTCTAAAAAAAACTACTGACAGTGAATCTAAAATCATATCTTCAAACCCTTTTAAGAACTAACAATTCTTCTGTTTGAGATTTGACTTAAACAACCAAACGCTTTCTCACCATCTGATCCTCTATGGGAACGATGAAGAGTCTCTTTCTTCCAATTTAAAGTTCATTCTCTTACTTGGACAACAGGAAGAAATGAAAAGTGCTTCTTGCTTTCTCGGTGTCATTCTGTAGCCTCATGCTTATCTACCCAGAAATGGACCTATCACATCCTTCTTGTTATTCTTGTTCCAACAAGCTTTGCAAAAATACTTAAGTTTTTGAACATTTTTCAAAACATCCCACCATTGTAGGCTTTAGATCATCTGCCATTATATTTACATGTTTATTCCTTTTTTTTTCAGAATCCGAATTTAGTTATTTATGCACCTCTCCTTTGATACTTTTTTATGTGCATCCCCTTTCAAAAGGTTTATTTAACAGGGATCTAGTTATATCCCCACTGAAATTTTTACTCTTTGATCTTCATTAGGATCACCTGTAAGTGTACAGTCAGGATTTGTATTTTGAAAGTCTCTTACCATTCCCAGATAATCTGTCTTTTTAGAATCTTTGAACATGGGAATGAATCTCTTTTTCTAAACTTTTCTACTATCTTTTTTAGAAAAGGTAGGATTCAGATCTGGACATGTCCAACATTTATTTTTCTCTCCACTGTGACTTCTAAGTTAATAGCATCATGGGCTCCTGAAGTTCCCAAAAGATCTGAAGCTCCAATACATTTTCCTCTTTGGATAGAATTAATTCAACAAAAGCTCCTATCTTCTTTCATAGAAATATAATTTTAAGTTATGCAGGACATAGACAAGCCAAGTACTCTGCTTTTAGTGAACTTCATTTACAGGAGAAATCTTCATATTAAAATCCTCCATTACTACTCTACTCCCCAGAACTAGCTTAGCGTTTATATTGGAAAGCATCACATGTAACTGTATCTGTCCACGGCAGATACTCGTGTTGGTTCTTCAGGACTGGATGCTATCATCCACTCATTCACTTCTCTAAAGGTCCTCAGTTCTCCTGATTATCACTCATCATTAGTTTTCTTAGCTTGACCATAATAAATGAAAGGTAAACTGGGGATGTGATATCATTCATTTATTCCTAGAATAAGGCTACTTGTACAGTTATTGTGCCCATTAAAAATACTGAGTAAATGGTCATTGAACTATTATACCCCATGATTTCCCTGAATCATGGAAAACTCAGTCTAAGTCTTATGGTCTGCAAGGGCTCTGACGATTCTGCAGTGATCTGCTAACATAGCATAACATGACTCAGATCCACCTTTCTGGGGGCATGTAGAGCCTAGCTCCTGTTACATCAAAGTAGAAGCCTCTGGCAGACTCAGCCATAGTCAATTTTTGCCATTTCCTTACCTTGTAAAGCTTTGGGGGTTAATTTTCGACCTTCAAAATAAGAGAACTAATCACACTTCACAAGACTCACTCACTTATTCTCCATGTATATGATTTTAAAGCCTTTGGAATGTATATGTGATTAAATATATCCAAGATCATTTTATCGCAAGTTAGTTTAAAAGTTAGTTTAAGAGCTGAATAAGGTTTAAAAATCACTGAAATTTCTTATTTTATTGCCTCATATGGTACACTACACAATTCCAAATTTTTTTAGTTTTAACAGCTTACTACCTGTTTAGAAAACTGGAAAACTGACCTTAGTCAACACATACAGGCAACTGAATTAGGCAATTAGAACTATAAAGTACTTATTAGATGATACAGTTCACCCCTCCCACTGCTAACTCAAAATAAAAACAAAGTATAGAGAAGAGAAAATACAATGCACCATTCTCTGTTAAAAGCCTACATATAAATGTTAAACTTTCTAGCTGAAAATAATTCCGACACAGAGAGTGATCTAATGTTCTCATTTTAAAATGCCTTTTGATGGTTCTTCCACCTTGGGTAGAGAACTTAAAAATACCACAAGCAGGAGCATTGTTGTGATAACAATAATTCAAAATATAGACATCTAGAAAGATAGCGCACACTTCTGCACTTATGTATAATATATGTACATAATGTTCATAAGTACATAATGTGCTTATGTACAATAAATTTGCCATTTATATCAACTGTTCTAAGTAGAAGTCAAAGAGATTGGTCTCCTTGATATTTAATGTGCTTATAAACTCATCTCAAAAAGTGCTTTACTTGGTTTTTAGGGGAGTCCATCAAGATCCAACTCAAGGACTACAACACCCCAGAAGCCATTACGACACACAGCCTGGCTGTCAAATTTATTTCTGAATCACAACAATCAATCCATACTTTCATGTCAAAACGAAAAACCTTTTCAAGATTTTTCTTATCTTCAACTTTTTGATAAAATTACCTAATGTTAGTAACATTGACTTTAAATATATTAAGCAACACTTGGGTACTAATTCTACATTGACCATAATGACTCCTGTGATCATCTATAAAGAATCAAAATGTGAACTCTACTACAGCAATTTTGCATTCACTTTCAAAAGGCTAGTTCCTATACTCAGCACACTAAGTACAGGTTTTCAAACATTTGTTAAACAAGGAACTGCCTTATGTGACAACAGACTAATAACAGAAGTTTTGTGAAAAGATGGAAAGAGAACCAGAGCATGCAATCACGAAAAATCACCAATCCACAAAGGTATACAGCAAGAAAGAAAGAATGATACTACGAAGCAGCCAAAAAGCAACTAAGAAGATGGCATTAGTAAGTCCTTACATATCAATAATTACTGTAAATGTAAATGGAATGAATTTTCCCATCAAAAGTCACAGAGTGGCTGGATAGATTAAAAACAAAACAAAACAAAAAAAACCAACCAGACCCAAGTATATGTTGCCTACAAGAGACTAACTTCAGCTTTAAGGAAACATTGAGGCTCAAAGTGGATGGATGGAAAAAGGTATTCCATGCAAATGGAAACCAAAAACGAGCGAGGATAGCTATACTTATATCAGACAAAAAAGACTTTAAGTCAAAAATGGTAACACAAGAAAAGAAGGTCATTATGGAATGATAAAGGGGTCAAGTCATTAAGAAGATATAACAATTGTAAATATATAAACACTCAGGTTGGAGGACTTAAATATGGTAAGCATATACTAACAGAGCTGAAGGGACAAAGAGACAGCACCACAATAATAGAAAGGGACTTCAATACCCCTTTCAGCATTGGATAGATCATCCAGACAGAAAACCAGCAAGACAATGTTGGACTTGAACCATACTTTAGACAAAATCGACCTAACAGACATACAGAACATTCAAACCACCGGCAACAGAACACACAATCTTCTCAAGTCCACAAGGAACATTCTCTAAAATAGATCATACAATAGGCCACCAAACAAATTTGGCAAATATAAGAAGGCCGAAATCATACCAAGTATCATTTCCAACCACACTGGTATGAAACTAAAAATTAACCAGAGGAAAGCTGGAAAATATATGCATATGTGGAAACTAAACAATACACTCCTGAAAACCAATGGGTCAAGAAGTAATCAAAAAGAAAATCAATGTATTTCTTGAAAAGAATAAAAATAGAAACACAACATACCAAAACTTACGGGATGTTGCAAAAGCAGTTTTTAGAGGGAAGTTTATAGCAGTAAATGCATATATTAATAAAAAAGAAAGATCTCAAATAAACAGCCCTATTTTATATCCCAAGGAAACAGAAAAAAAAAACAAAACACTAAGTCCAAAATTAGCAGAAGGGAGGAAATAATATAGATCAGAGTGGAAATAAATGAAATAAAATTCAGTAAAACAATAGAAAAGATCAAGAAAACTATGGGCTGGTTTGTTTGTTTTTTTTAAATAAATAAAATTGACAAACAGACTAGCTAAGAAAAGACTCAAATAAATAAAATGAAAGAGGAGACATTACAACTGATACCACAGAAATAACAAAGGATCAAAACAGACTACTATGAAAAATTATTTGCCAACAAATTGGATGACCTAGAAGAAATGGAGAAATTCTTGAACACATGCAACCTTCCAAGACTGAATCATGAAGAAACAGAGATCCCGACAGTCCAATACCAAGTAAGGAGATTGAATCAGTAATCAAAAACCTTCCAACAACACCAAAAACAACCCTGGTCCAGATGGTTTCACAGGTGAATTTAACCAAGCATTTAAAGAAGAATGCCAATCCTTTTCAAATTCCTTTAAAAGACTGAAAAGGAAGGAACATTCCTAAATTCATTTTATGAGACCAGCATCATGCCAATACCAAAGCCAGATAAGGACACTACAAGAAAAGAAAACCACAGGCAATATCCCTAATAGATAGAGAGGCAAAAATTCTCAAAAATATACTAGCAAATCAAATTCAATAGCACATTAAAAGAATCGTACACCATGATCAAGTGAAGTTTATTCCTGGGATGCAAGGATGTTCCAGCATGCAAAAATCTATCAATGTGATACCCCATATTAATAGAATAAAAGATGAAAATCACAATCATCTCAATAGATGCATAAAAAGCATTTGACAAAATTAAACATACTATCATGATAAAAGCTCTCAACGAGTTTCATACAGAAGGAACATATCCCAACATAATAAAGGCTAGATATGACAAGGGTACATCATACTCAACAGTGAAAGGTTCAGAGCTTTTCCTCTAAGATAGGGAACAAGGGAAGGGTGTCCACTCTCACCATTTTTATTCAACATAGTATTGGAAGTCCTAGTCAGAGCAATTAGGCAAGAAAAAGAAATAAAGGGTATCCAGTTTGTAAAGGAAGAAGCAAAATTGTCTGTTTGCATATGATATGATCTTATATACAGAAAATCCTAAAGACTCCACTAAAAATCTATTAGAACTAGTAAACAAATTCAGTAACATCGCAGGACATAAAGTTAACATACAGAAGTCAGCTGTGTTTCTAGACACTAACAATAAAATATCTGAAAAAGAAATAAATAAAATAAACCCTTTTACAGTAGCATCATAAATATTGAATGCTGTTATATGTCAACTGTATCTCAATAAAACTAAAAGAAAGAAAACAATAAAATACTTAAGAATGAATTTAACCAAGGAGATAAAAAATACGTACGTTGAAAACTATCAGACTTTGATGAAAAATATTGAAGAAGACACAAACACATGTAAAGACATCTCATTTTCATGGGTTGAAAGACTTAATTTTTTAAAATATCCATACAACACAAAGCTGTCTACAGATTCAGTGCAATCCCTCTCAAAATTTGAATGGCATTTTTCACAGAAATAGAAAAACTTTCCTAAAATCTGTATAGCCAAAGTCATCCTGAGAAAAAAGAATAAAGCTTGAGGCATCAAACTTCTTAATTTCAAACTATATTACTATAGTTTAATAACTATAATAATCCAGCCAGTATAGTATTAAAAACAGACATGTAAATCAATGGAAGAGGACCAAGAGGTCAGAAATAAGCCCTCACATATATAAACTAATATTTTGACAAGGAAGCAAAAAGTATTCAACAAGGAAAGGCTACTGTCTTCAATAAATGGTGTTGGGAAAACTATATAATCACATGCAAAACAATAAAACTGGATCCCCATCTTACACCAGTTACACAAATCAACTCAAAATAGATTAAAGACTTAAATATAAGACCTGAAATCATAAAACTCCTAGAAGTAAAACAGGGAAAAATCTCCTTAACATTGGTCTTGGCAATAATTTTTTGAATATGACACCAAAAGCACAATCAACAAAAGCAATAATCAACAAGTGTGACTAACAAACTAAAAAGCTTCTGCCCAAGAAATGAAATAATCAGCAAAATGAAAAAGCAACCTACAAAATGGGAGAAAATATTTGCTAACCACATATTTGTAAACCATATATCTGAGGGAATATTCAAATCCAAAACACATAAAGAACTCATACAACTCAATAATAAAAAAAAAAAATCAATGAAAAAATGGGCAGAGGAACCAAATAGACATTTTTCAAAACAAGACATACAAATGGTCAACAGGTACATGAAAAGATGTTCAACATCACTAATTATAAGAGAAATGCAAATCAAAACCACAATGAAATGTCACCTCACACCTGTTAGAATAACTGTGATCAAGAAAACAAGAGGTAGGTGTCAACGAGGATGTGGAGAAAATGAAGCCCTTGTGCACTGTCGGGGTGAATGTAAATTAGTGCAACCACTATGGAAAACAGTATAGAGGTTCCTCAAAAAAATTTAAAAAAGAAGTACCATATTATCTAGCAATCCAAATTCTGGGTATGTATCCAAACGAACTGAAAACAGAATATTGAAGAGTATCTGTACCCCCATATTTATTACAACATCATTCACAATATTCAAGATATGGACATAACTTAAATATCCATCAGTGGTACAATGCAATATTACTCCACCACGAGAAAGAAGGAAATCTTGCCATTTGCAACAACATGGATGGACCTTGAGGGCATTATGCTGAGCGAGATAGGTCAGATGGAGAAAGGTAAATCCTGTATGATATGACTTGTATGTGTAATCTAAAAAAAAAAACATGAACTTACATAAAGAGAGAATAGAATGGTGGTTACCAGGGGCTGGAGGGGTGGGGAAATTGAGGAGATGTTAGTCAAAGAGCAGTTTGAAAATGAATAAATTCTGTGAATCCAATGCACAGCACTGTGACAAGTTACCCATACTGTATTATATACCTGAAGGTTGCTAAAGACTAGATCTTAAATGTTCTCACCACAAAAGAAAATGATAATTATGTGACATGATGCAGGTGTTAAGTAAAGCTATGGTAATAATCATACTGCAATATGTAAGTGTATCACATCTACACATTTTACACTTTAAATTTACACAGTGTTATATGTCAAATATATCTCACTTTTTTTTAACATATGGGGATGTATGTATCTCAATTTTTTTTAAAAAAAGAAAAGAAAAGAAAGAGTAAAACTTATGGCAGATAGAAAGCCAATGTTCTAGAAAATAGCATAGGGTGGAAAAGTGAGGGTAGGGCATTAGTATGAAGAGGCTCAAGGACCCAGCACTAATACAGGTATAGGGAGTGCATGGGTTTTGGTCAGAGAGAAAAGAGAGAGGATGCTCTAGGAGGTGCTAAGGTCCAAGTGCTTGCCCTGGCTTGCAGGGCAAAAGATGGAGCTGGAAAAACTTGGGTCCCAGAAGAAAAAAAAAAATGATGATAGTAGGTTTACATATATAAATGAGAGAGTAATGTTTTATCAGGAAAATAATTTGTCACCTGAGTAAAGAGGATGTTATGCAAAAATAATAACTATTCAAATAATGCTGTCTCTATGCCTGGCAGTGTTCTGTGTGATTTACAAATATTAGCTCCATTAATCCTCACAACAATCTTAAACGGTAGGCACTATTATTATCACCGTTTTGCAGATGAAGAGGTGAGGCAAAGTGAGGTTAAGTTGCCCAGGGTAGTCCAGGAGTTAAGTCACAAAACCAGGATTTGCATGTAGTCAGGTGGTCTTTGGACTAGGTACCCTTGTGCAGGTTGCTAAATGATTTTCTACAAGGTTAAGAATAATAACTAATGTTATTTGTACTCTGAGATAATAATGATAATAAAGGAAATAGAATATATAGCAGCTATAAAATCGAAAATAACATTCTGCAATTGTATTCTCCACTCCAAGTTCTTCTCATCAGATTTGCTTTCTACAAGTATATTCTCAGTTTCTCCTCCACGGGTCTATTACTGGAACATTAGCAGTTATATTAAAGTCTGCCTTGCTCCATTTTTCTAACATCTACCATGACTCCCCCTGGATTCTAAGAAAGCAAATCGTAACCTCTCAAGGGCAGTTCTTTCTGTGACTGATGGCCTAACCCAACTTTTGACATTATTAATATATTTTCAGAGAACATTATAAAGAGCATGGGCAGCTGTGCCATGCTGGCTGTGGCTGCTGTGATAACTCTCTTACGTTCAGTACATCAATTAAAAAGCAGCCCTGTTATTCCGAGTCACCAGAAGAGAAACATCAAGAGCCCTGAGAGTTCCTTTATGTAGAAGAGTCTCAGCCTTTTCCCCACAGGGGAGGCAACCTGGTGTCCAGCAGTATGTGACCAGGTGATAGTCAAAATGCATTAATGGATTCAGGAAGCAAGAAACCTAGTATTTTTGTCACAGAGGAAAATCTTGATTTAAAAGGTTTTTAGGGCTTCCCTGGTGGCGCAGTGGTTGAGAGTCCGCCCGCCGATGCAGGGGACACGGGTTCGTGCCCCAGTCCGGGAAGATCCCACAGGCCGCGGAGCGGCTGGGCCCGTGAGCCACGGCCGCTGAGCCTGCGCGTCCGGAGCCTGTGCTCCGCGGCGGGAGAGGCCACAGCAGTGAGAGGCCCGTGTATCGCAAAATAAATAAATAAATAAATAAAAATAAAAGGTTTTTACTGCATTGGTCTTTGTCAATATAATCTGTATTCAGAAGAAAGCCAAATACGTTCCAAACTTTATTATGAATATATAGGCATTTATGTAAGATGGTGAACAGTTCTGAGTGCCAATAAAAGAATATATTTCCACTTTTCCAAAACAAACAAAAAATAATTTTTTCTTTTCTTTCTTTTTCTTTCTTTCAGTTTTTTTTTTTTTTGCTTCAGAGGTGAGAGATTGTGAGGAGTGATATTTATTAAGTTTTGAAATTTTGAAATTTTGAAAAGCCACAGTAATAGAAGGAGGTAGAGAGGCAGATACCTCTTTTGCTTTGTATCCTCCTTTTACACAAATATTGAAAACAACTATTTTTCTCTAGGGGGGGAAAAATACAGATAGGAATGGTTTCCCCAAAATGATAGAATGGATTAAAATCTGGATTGAGAGTTGGAAGACCTGAATAGTAGTCTTGACTTCAAACATTTATTTCTAAATAACTTACAGTTTAATAGCTTTTAATAAAAACTTGCATACCAAAAAAAGGGTTAAACAGGAAATCAGTAAACGACATAGAGTATAAAGGGAGAAAATTTCCCTAACCTGTTCCATCTAACTGAGGGTCCTGGGCACAAAGTGAAAAGGAAAACATGATGAATCGCATAGGTCACTATTGCTAAAGGAAAGCCCACCGATTCTTGACAACGGAAGCTGTTTCTGGTTTTTGTTTTGTTTTGTTTTGTTTCCTGGTCCTAAATTTTAGAAAGAATTTTTTCTTGTGTATCTTTATATAAAAAGGCATCAAGTTAGACTCTTTAGAAAATGCAAAAGCTCTGGGTAAAGGTTAAAGGTATTTTCTTGAACTGTACTTGAGTGAAGGCAATTTTGCGGAGAGCTAATCCACTGGAGGTCAAGTCAATTGCTTTGGATGCTCTACCTTGATGGAAGGAGTGACCAGATAGCTCCAGGGCCTCTTCTGCTTCTTAGTCAATAAATCAGGGATTCTGATTAGATTAACTTACTAGTTCTATTATTTCTAGGATTAATTTCATTTAGACTTGCCATTATTGTTAACATGCCATCCAAACCCAGAAGGCCACGGTATAGGAATTCGCATCATCTTCTTTTTGTCATAAAATTAACATTACAAACATATTTGAAATCAAATTTTGTGCTTTAAGAGACAGGGTCTCCCATAGTACTTGAAAAATAATGCCTGTTGAATTAATAAGTGAACACAAATATTTCAAAGTTGCAACTGCCACTTTTATAGTTTGTCTTTAAAAGGCTCAGATTAATGGATAACAAGTGAACTGTCTGTATGTCCGGTGAATTCTAAAATAAATAACGCAGAAATCGTGCTGTAGCCAATACTAGTTCCAAGGGTAATCTAATAGCACCAAAATACATGCTGCAATTTCTAGATAAATAAGAAAGTAGTTAAAAGTAAAAAAAGTAATTAAAAAATAATGATAATACTTTAACGGATAGTGAAGGTGACCAAAATATGCCACCCCAAAATATGCCTCTTTGGCATATTGATTATTTTGAGCTGGTTATTTTTAAGAAACAGCAGACACAGGAGAAGTTCTGAAAACTGAGTAGAAGTTACTCTTTTTTAAGAGACATTCACACTTATAAGGGGAATCTCCATCTGTAAGCCTGTCTCCTTCTCTGTACCAAGAAGAGAAGGAAATTTCGATAAACTCTTATCAATGGAGAAAGCAATGACTTAAAACTGCATAACAATCTTACCATTATTTACTGTGCTTTTCCGGGTAACCTTCCATAACTAGCATCCTCCCCTCTCCCCACCAACATCTTCCTTTGTGTTTAGCTGCAGATGTAATTTAAGGACTCGGCTCATGTCCCTTCAGAGAGGAAGGTAAAGATTTCACCTTGTCTCTTCCTTTCCAAATTAGCTTAGCAGGAGAAAACATTTGTGTAATTAAGCTGGCTAAAATTGAATGGTTATTATCATTCTTTTTCATCTGCTAAAAAGACAAAGTTTTATTGGACTATTAGTCTACTCCTGATAAGCAATTATGAAGGATTTTTATTTCTTACGTAATCTGCCTAGGATGCAAAGATTTTGTGTCTTACCAAAATTTCCTGTGCTTTATGTTGTCTTTATGAGGTCTTTGATTACTTAAAAAAACCTGAGTCTTCTCAATATTAAAAAAGCTAATTTTTGCTCGCAATTCTGTAACTTCCTGTATTTACCTTTAAAATCTTTTGTCACTTTGGTTAAATAGATAACTAAGTATTGCTTCATAATAATCTGTGATCCTATTTAGGCAAGTGTCCAAAACCTTTGCTATTTTTGATAAACTTCCCCAAATTCTAAATGAAGTCTTTTTTTACCCTGAACTAGCTTTGGGATTTTCCAGAAGGTGCCTGGAACATCTCAAAAGATTTGTTCTCTCTCCTTATAAAGGAGAGATGCTAAACTAATCAGGCTTATTTGATATGTCAAATTACATTGGAAGTATTGGTAAACAAGAAATAATACCAAGCCTTCCTTATGTTGTATTTGTATGTTAGTGCTCCAGAAATTATATAACATTACTAGAAATCTGATATGTCCTGGTATAATGTTATCACTTGTAATTCTAGTTATTAACTTAAAATGTCATATGTTACAGAAATAAGCAAATTTCCCTGTCAGTAGCATTATAATGAACTCTCATGAGACCTTTAACAATGGCCATTTTTAAGTCTTTTTGTCATTTACAGAAGTTATTGTTTTACTCTGCTCTTTTATAAATGCGTTTCATCTTCAGAGATTCATGGAAAGGACTCTGACAAGTACAGGTTTCTGATAACTTTAAGATCATACCATTAAACTGGGTAAGAATTTACAGAACTCAAAGGAAAAACTGGATTCATAAAATTACTATCAAGATTAAGATCAAGAAGAATTAATTACACGGGATTGAACAAATTCATGAGAATGACTATAACTTTTATGATTTATTTTTGTTTGAAAAACTGCTGCTTCTTTAATGCTTTGTTTTTCCAGATTTAAGGAAATCTGTTCTTTTAATCTCTCTCTCTATGACTTACAGAAATCTGGTAAAGTATACCCTTGTGAACAATGATGAAACAACTTTTCTCCCTACTTGATCCGTCCAGAATTTGGAAACTCCTAGTGAGTGAGTATTCCTATTATCGTGGTAAATAAGAATCTGTTCTTCTTATAACAGGACACAATTGGAAACATTGTTTATGTTTCCATGGCTTCCATAGGAATGTCATAATTGAGAATGATATGCATAGACTCAGATATAATCAGACAGCTCTAAGGAACTAAGATTGGCTTTATGGACCTGAGGCAGGAGACAGATGGGCTCCAGGTTAAGCATTTACACCTGGCCTCCTGTTCATACCTCCTGGGGTGAGAAGAAGATGAGCTCCAGGCCCCAGGCCAGACGTTCATTACCAGCCCCTTGTTTACATTTCCTGAGGCAAGAGACAAACAGGCTCCAGGACTACATATTTATGAGCGGACTCCTGTCTATAATTTTAGACAGGAGATATAAGAAACAG
>NW_006799066.1:2077249-2091728 GCF_000442215.2 Lipotes vexillifer | reverse complement strand
AGCAGGAATAGGGTACATGACCAGACATTGGGCACTTTTATGGCAGGGACAGAGAGGGGCTAGACCCTGTTAAAAGATCAAGAGGTCATATATTTCCCATCCTTGGGGCAAGGGAGACACTACACATACGCAAAAGCCTTCACAGGGTCAAAAAGGCAGGGGATGCCAGACTATAGTAAGTCTTGCTATCTTCCTCCCAGAGGCCTTTGCAATGAAATCCATCTTGACTGTGAGGTGTGTGCGCACCCAGGGGATGGTCCAGAGGCAAATTAGCCATGGGGTCGAAACAATACTATTAGCCAAGAAGAAGAGAAAGACCCGGAAGACAGCCCCCTTCAAAAGGATTTAAACTTCCCAAAGGTGTGTCTCTAGCGACTCTCTTGCTTGAGTTCGCCCCTGTGTCTTTCTGCACGTACTCTGCTTTTCTAAGAAACACTTTACTTTCTTCCATCACCTTGTCAGATTCTTCCTTTCAAGGTAGACAAAGGACTGGGGACGTGGATTCTGGCTGCTGTCCCCATGGTCTAGCGGTTAAGATACTGGTTTCCATCCAAGCAACCTGGGTTCGATTCTTGGGCAGGGAGCTAAGATTCTGCTTCCAGCTATTGCTCACTGCTGGTTGTTGCAAGCTGCCACTTACTGCCGTCTGCATCCGAAATCAGACCCAACAAAGTCCCTTGGAACAACAGCTTGGTACCTTGCTCACAAGGGTCACAGCAGCCTCATCATGTGAGTAAGGAAGGCCACTTCCTGGCAGACTCAGAAACCTCAGGATATTTGGGGAACCTTGAGAAGAGAGGATTTTACCCAAATATATAGTTATTGCAGGTGAAGTTTAATTTTGAGGTCTTGACTTGGCTTCCTAGCTTCAAGGCTTTTACAAGTCCCAATCTAAGATTCTTTATGAAAAGTTCTGGCAAAGGAGATTTAAAAAAACCCAATGATCAATCATTATTCTCGCTGCATTTATATAAATGATCAGGCCAACTTTACTGAAACTAGACTTAGTTTGCAAACAAATTAGTGTTAGTGTAATTATCTTTGATAGAAATGGTTTTAGAGAGAAAAATTATGTTTCAGCAGAAACCATAATACACATTCATGTATGTCACATTCTAGTCCTGTTCATTGTTTTTGAGGTTTTGTTATTTTCCTGTAACTGGATTGAATCCTGAATTCTTCTAGTTTCCTCAAATAATATGGCTAAAACTCTCCAACCTAATGTTTCCAATTTTCTCTCTTTCTCTCTCTATGAACAAGAACTGCCCTTTTCCCCAAAATCCTGCAAATGAATTTGAACAACTTAATATAAACTTCAGAGAAATCACAGCAATAGATCATGTTTAGACAACAAGCATCTTCATGCTTGTTGCTATGTGGGCAACTCACCTGGGCATATATCCAGAAAAGACAAAAACTCTAATTCGAAAAGATTCATGCACCCCAGAGTTCACAGCAGCACTATTTACAATAGCCAAGACATGGAAACAACCTAAGTGTCCATCAGCAGATGAATGGGTAAAGAAGATGTAGCATATATATACAATGGTATATTAGCCATAAAAAAAGAAGTGAGGGGCTTCCCTGGTGGCGCAGTGGTTGAGAATCTGCCTGCCAATGCAGGGCACACGGGTTCGAGCCTGGTCTGGGAGGATCCCACATGCCGCGAAGCAACTAGGCCTGTGAGCCACAACTACTGAGCCTGTGCGTCTGGAGCTTGTGCTCTGCAACAAGAGAGGCCCGCGCACCGCGATGAAGAATGGCCCCTGCTCACCACAACTAGAGAAGCCCTTGCACAGAAACGAAGACCCAACACAGCCAAAAATAAATAAATAAAATATATTTTAAAAAAAAAAAAAAGAAGTGAAATATTGTCATTTGCAGCAGCATGGATGGACCTAGAGATTATCATACTAAGTAAGTCAGACAAAGACAAATATTATATGCTATCACTTATATGTGGGCTCTCAAAAACAATACAAAAGAACCTACTTTCAAAGCAAAAACAGACTCACAGACACAGAAAACAAACTTACGGTTACCAAAGGGGAAGGAGGGAGAGAGGGATAAATTAGGAGTATGGGATTAACAGATACACACCACCATATATAAAATAAACAACAAGGATTTACTGTACAACACATGGAACTATATTCAAGATCTTCTAATAACCTATAATAAAAAAAAATAACTTATAATGGAAAAAGAATCTGAAAAATTATTACGTGTGTGTGTATGTATATACACAGACACATACATCTTTCCAAGTCATTTTGCTATACACCTGAAACTAACACAACACTGTAAATCAACTATACTTCCATCAATAAACAAGATGGCCACAAGATATCTGACATCCTTTTCTATTAAGACTGTCCATCCATTAAGGGTCGTGTCTTTTCCCTTCAACCTGGGAAGGGAGGGCTGTGATTGTACTGACCAGTGAAAATGGCAGAAATGAGGACGTGGCGCCCGTTTCCTGGACCTAAACCTCACGAGGCTGGAAGCTCCCACTCCCTGTCTCTGGAACACTCTTTAGGAGCTGAGCTTCCACATGAGAAGTTGGACTCCCTTGCTGGAGAAACCATGGAGAAAGGCCTTACAACTACCGAGAGATGGGGAGAAGCCCCCCTGAGCCCTCCCTTCAAGCCATCTTCATGAAAATAAAAGGCCCACGTAGGGAGCCTTCTTGAATATTACAGACCAGGTGTTGTCAAACTATGGCCCACAGCACAGATGCCTGATGTGTAAATTAAATGTTATTAGAACATGACCACAGTCATTTATTTTCATAATGCCTGTAGTTTCTTCCACATTTCAGCAGCAGGGTTGAGTAGCTGTCATATAAAATATGTCCCACAAAGCCTAAAATATTTACTGTTTGGCCCTTCACAAAAAAGGTTTGTTCACCCCTATTCTAGGCCATCCCAGACACCTCCAAATGACCACGGATGACACCATCCAGAGCAGAAGAATCTCTCAGCCAAGCTGCCTGTATTTCTAATCTACAAAAATCATGGAGTATAATAAAATGGTTGTTGTCTTAAGCCACTTGTTTTAGGACAAATTTTTAATGCAATAATAGAAAGTTAGAACATACTTCATTACCTGGAAGTGTGATGTTATTGTGTAAAACCTATGACATGTGTCGATGGCTTTGGAATCAGGCAGTGGACAGAAGCTGAAAGGGCTTCAAGGAGAATGTTAGCGGAAAGAAAGACTTTTAAAGAGAGTGTTAGTAAAAGCTGCAAGAGCCTTGAAAAGACTACTGGTGAAGCCTTGAGGGACAATGAAAATACGCTAGTGGAGGCTGGAGAACACAGAATTCTTTTACTGTATGGGCAGAAAGGTCAGCATTAGTGTCGCGTATGATAATGAAGAAAACAGAAAAGGAACTGAATGAATTTGTGAACCAGGCAGAGAAGATTAACAGGCAGAACAGAGAAAGTGCCAACAGGCTTTTAGCTGCCGAGGGTAAGATATGAGAAGAGAGATGAACTAAAGGAGGAATTGTTGAGTTTGTGAGTGGGATTTACAGGAATAATGGAGCCAGGACTGCCTGGGTATGAAAATAAAACTGTTTCTCATCCCAGTCTCTCCCAGCAATAGACTCACAAACTCAGAAATGGCCTCAGGACAAAGGTTAAAACCAGGTTACTGCCTATAAAACTTGCCATGGGGTAAATAAGCTCATGGGTGTTTCTTTGTTCAAAGAATCTGAGGGCAAGTCTAATAGGGCTTCTAATAACATTAAGAGCTATATACATCTTAGACCCTCTCTGCCAGGAAAGAAGGCTTCTATGAATCTAAGGATGTGCTTGATAAACTCTTTCAACTAGATAAAAAGGATTCTTTGCATCATAAATAATCTATGGCCAGAAGCTGGACAACAGTCCTTCCATAGAAAGTCACCCCTCTCCCCTTAAAGCTGAGGATGCCCTGTAACTATACAGACCAATAGAATATGGTGGAAGCTATACTGTGCCAATTTGTGGGCCTGGCGCTTAAGAAACTGAAAGTTTCTCGTTCCTGTCTCTTGGGTTACTTACTCTTGAAGCCCCAAAATACCATGTAAGACCTCCAACTACTCTGCTCAAGAAAGCATGTGAAAAGGTCCTGAACCCACAGCCTTCTGGCTTGAATGAAGCCATCTTTGACCCTCCAGCAGAGACACTAGCTGTGGAGCACCACAGATGCCACATGGAGAACTGCCCAGCCAAACCCTGCCTAAGTTTTGACCACAAAATCCTGAAATATAATGAAATGGGTGTTGTTTTACAGCACTCAGGTTTGAGGTGATTTGTGATACAGAAATAGATAATAAACCAATGTTACATATTGGTACTAAAAATACACAGTTATAATTTCAACATACTCAACCTTCAAACTCATTGAGTTGGAAATCTATGGTATCTGCCTTGGGTTGAATCGTCTCTCCCCAAAACATAGTGGAAATCTTAACTCCCAGAACTTGTGAATCTGACCTTATTTCAAATAGGGTCTTTGCAGATGTAATCAAATTTAGATGAAGTCCTACTGGATTAAGGTGGGCCCTACTGGTGTCCTTAGAAGAAGAGGGAAAATTGAGCACAGACATAGGGGAAAAGGCTATGGGAAGATGGAGGTAGAAATTGAAGTGATGCCGCTTTAAGCCAAGGAATGCCAAGGATTACCAGCAGCCACCAAAAGTAAAGAAGGAATCCTCCCTTAGAGCCTTCAGAGAGGACATGGCCTTGCCAACATTGATTCTGGACTTCTAGCTTCCAGAACTGTGAGAGAAGGAATTTCCGTTATTTTAAGATACCTGATTTGTGGCACTTTGTTACTCCAGCCCTGGGGGACTAATATAGCCTCCTCTGGCAGGTGGTATAGAGTACAATTTACATGTCTATTCCAAATACCACTGATAACATACAACACAACTTCTGGAATATTATCGGTATGGGGTAATAATCTTCACATGGCCTGGCACATATAAATTCCAAATATTTAGGCTAGTTTTCCATATTGTGCCAATGCTCTTCTTTATATATTGATTTTTGAAGTCATAGGGTTGACAGTCACCCAGGCCTCCAATTCTCCTGGCTTTTCAAAATCACTTAATGGCTTATAGACCTTACACCTAAGGAAGAGAAAGAGCCATAAAAAGGGATTAAAAAATATCCAAGGAGGCAATGCCATTACTTGCCAGCAGTTTGGTGATGGATAACTGTTATTATTCTCTAAAATGGGGTCTGGAAATTTTCGATGGCTTTTAGTGACTCATTCTAAATACTTTCAAACAATGAAACTTGAGCCCAAAGCCATAGGTAAAGCATTTAATGATGTACATTTGTGTCTCTATCAAGACTTCAGAACGCCTATCACTCTAAGAACAGGAGGAAAGTTTATGCTGCTTATTTTTACTGAATGATAATACACATAGCTAAGAAAAATGATATATCAAGTTAATGCTTAGTAAGTGCTCTTCCAAAGTGGTTGTTTATACCTGGCTTCAGGAAAAGACCAAATAAATGTGACTATCACAGGATTTCAGTAAGGGCATCCACAGTATTTCTTAAATGACATTAAACCTCCCTTAAGTAGCCCCCCATACACCTATGCAGAATGCGGAATCATTGCTTTATTATTATTAAAATGCATGTCATATTTCCAGATTGTATTCATTTGGCCAATGGGACCTGCACTATAATGAATTAGTGCCAGATTCACCTGAGCTATAAAAATAAATAACAACTACATAATAATCTTTTGATGTACGGCCAAGGATCATTTAATTTGTAGAGTCATAAAAAGGTGAAACTAACCACAAATTCAAAAATGCCAGTGAGTACTTGAAGGAAATATCCTTTAGGGACAGGTAACTAGTTTTTTTATACAATAAAAAAATTAATTTCTTAGGAGATAAGTTGATAGTAAAATGACATATTTCTATACTAGTGTGATGGGAAACCTGAAAATATTTTTAGGGGTATTAGCTTGTGCATTTTCAAAAACCATCTTGTAAATTGTACGAGAAAAACTTTTTATAAAGAAACTAATAAACAAAAACCAAAACAGAAACATCGCGTCATGGCAGAGAGATGAAGCAGAGGTTTGTGACTACAGACCTAGGTAGACAGTGCAGCTCATTCATAGCTTAGCAGGGGTCCTTAAGTCACCACATCTTCTCAGGCTTCAGTCTCCTTGTATACAGAACGAAAGGATATTACTGCCTATGTCACTAAATCATTATGAAGAAAAATGAGGAAAGTGCACGGAAATTTTCCTTGTAAATTGCAAGCCATTATGCAGATGTTATGTTATTCATTGGTCTAGTTGAGAAAGTCACCCCAAATTACATTCATGTATATTCTCTTTAACTTAACACTTTGAAATTTCAGTTCCAATTCAGTTTATGTTTAATTCTTTCTGATGATGAGTTTTTGTTTTTACTCAAAATATAAACTCAGAAAACACCAAACCCATCACTTATTAACAATGGATATGTATAAGAGAAATACTAAGTTCTCCTGGACGTCTAAAGCAATATGCTGTTAAAACATTCTTACTGACCTTTAATAAAGTCTGTTAGGCAGAAACAAGGGGTTAAGAATGTAATGGACTGGGAAACATTTCATTTCTGAAGCATTTATGATTTCACACATTCCCTTTTCAAAGTCTTTTTAACAGCTCTGACATGAGGCTCCACTGAAGTTTCAGAAGGAATGTAGACAGGTTGAAAGGCATACAAGTAAAAAGGCTTCCTATTAGAATCAAAATGGAAATAACTCCTTAATTGTTCCCTTCAAATTCATATCATGATCAGTCAGAGCATGTTTCTGCCCAGGTCACCCAGCTGGGGAGTTCCCCTGACTTCAAAGAAATCTCCTCTGAGGGAAGACATCAGCTGAATCATATCTGAAGACAGAGTTAAACATGAAAATAAAAGGACTTTTTACCATTCTAAAAGAACTCTTCCAAAGCACTGTTTAATGGGTCTTTCACAAACAAAGACAAAGATACACAATAACCTATGGGTCCTGGAGCTATAAACTAGTTGTTAAAAGTCCAGTTGGGACATATTTGCCCCTAATGCTCATTAACTCACTTTCCAGCTCATCCCGGATAAAAATCAAATTCCTTCCTAGAGCTGATAAGAAAGAATTATTCAAGCTTTCCCAACTCTTAAAGCAGAACACAGGCTTCCTATGCTCAGTGCTTTCCTCTTTGGATGGTAATGACATCTTTCAGAAAAAGAAATGAAATGTCTGAATTTCTAGCCATTCAGCCATTTCACACTCATTTATTGTCTATTTTATGCCAGATCCCATGTAGACTGTACCAGGCACATGAGGGACGGTTACTGCCTTCAATTTCACCAACCAGTAGGAGAGACTGTCATGTGAATCACAAATTACTGTAGAGGGGGGTGGGACCTGGCATAGATGGGAGTCAGAGATACCAGCTTGTGTGTCCAAGAAGAGGTGACACATAAGCTGGGTCTTCTTGGACATGTAGGAGTTAGCTGGGGAGGGGAGGGAAGGGAGTCCAAGGAGAGAGCAAGTGTGAAGGGGCACAAAGCACCCCAGTACTTTAACAGCGCTGTGCAGAGGGCTTTGGAAGGGGGAGAGAGAGTGGGATAGAGGAGGCTGGAGAAGTGAGCAAAGAGATTTGTGTCCAACCGGAGTTTGGACTGTGACCTGAGTGATTAGGGAAGCAGTGGCACGTGTCTGAGCAGGTGGGAGGATGCTCCTGGAATATGTGTGTGTGTGTGTGTGTGTGTGTGTGTGTGAATAGCAGGAGTACAGAGAATTAAAGAAGGTCTGGCTGGGAGCAGAACGGTTAGGAAGCCATCACAGTAATCTAACCGAGGGAAGAGGTGCTAAAGCGTTGACTTAACGCTAGTGGGTAAACCGGGGAAGGGCACACTAAAAAGGAATATTTCGGGCATTAGAAACAAATGAAATCTGGCTGCTAATAAGGAAAAAGGAACTGTTTCCAATGATTTCCAGATTTCCACCTTGAGCAACTGGATCATCAGTGGTATCTATCACCTGAGACCGCTGTACTAAAGGAGGAGCAGGTGTGACTTAGTTTCCTGGTTCTTCCTATAGAAAGTGAAACGGGTTCGTGCCCCGGTCCGGGAAGATCCCACAAAGTTCCAGATTCTAATGTAACACAAGTTGGGGGCTGGGGTAATGCTTAGATCCTACTTCTGCCGAAGAGGAAGACGTGTATGGTACAGGCTGGCATTGCAGTTGGATCCAGGTAATGATCATTGACCAGAGGATTCCTTTCACAAGAAAGCAGTGCCTTGCTATCAATAGAGTTAAGGCTGTTGCCAGGGAACCACTCATCTAAAGTCAAGGACAGGAGTCTGGTCACTTCACAAGTCTTGGGGCCTCTCATTATAGCAAAAAGGAGACCTTTTCACCTTGTTCAACAATAGGACACAACTGAAGGCCTGGAAAATGGCACCCTCAAGCAACACTGACCACCACCAGGGCCAGACTGTGACACTGGATTAGGTCAGCAGAATAATTTAACATGGCAGGAGCATTTTTCTGGGGTGCTATTGAATACTGAAACATCTAAAATTTGCCTAGTAATTGAGAAATTAAAATTTTTCATCCACTTTTGCCATATATACTTGATTCAGTATTGTATTACATGCAGAATATTTTAAATCTTCCCTTAATTCATGGCCTTATTCTGAATGCCTGTATAGGAACTTGAGAGAGCGTTTTTCAGAAGGTGGATTTACCCACTAAAGGATGCTTAAAAATCAGTCTTACCTCAAGAGACAATTAGCAGAAGCAATTCTGATAAAAACGCATGCATACATTTTATTGCAGGTCTTTTTGGTTTTTTTTGTGTGTGTGTGGTACGCGGGCCTCTCACTGTCGTGGCCTCTCCCGTTGCGGAGCACAGGCTCCGGACGCGCAGGCTCAGCGGCCACGGCTCACGGGCCCAGCCGCTCCGCAGCATGTGGGATCTTCCTGGACCGGGGCACGAACCTGTGTCCCCTGCATTGGCAGGCGGACTCTCAACCACTGCGCCACCAGGGAAGCCCCTATTGTAGGTCTTTTTAACTGGAAACACTGTTGTGTCTCTTCTGTGCCACAGACGGGGTTTCTCTTATTGGCAGCAGTATCTCCAGGGCTTTGTTCACAGTATCCCCTACAAACGTTTTACGAATGAATAAATAAATGAACAAAAGAGTATGGAAATTCAGAACCATAAGTAGCTTGATATGTGGTCTGCGTGTGGGCTTACAGCACTGTGAACAGTTGTGCTAATGTCTATATCCTTTTACAAAAGGTGCCAGAATTCTTATAGCACAGTTTCTGAAAGGACAAACTTTTATGCTTTTAGGAACCTGTGAGTGAAACAGGTTGAAATTCCCCCAAATAGAAAAACCTTTTCATGCATTCAGCCCACTGTGTCTATCAATCCCATCAGTAATATCTACTATTCCCCCTTGAGCTCCTTATAATTAATACCAGCTTTTTCAAAACTGCTGACATTTATGCCCTGAGGCCTTGCGCTTCCAAAGAAACATTCTGACTTACATCACAGGGAAGTTTATACAGTTACGTATCAACACCTGCACTGTCATTTTCCTCCAGCTTCCAGAATAAAGGGAAGACAAATCTGAAGGCTAAATAAATATCTACAAAAAAGGTACTGTTATTTCAAAGACACAACTCTCATTATTTAAATGACTTGGATCCATGAGTTAACTTCATTCAATCTGTAGAACTGATTTCCTGAAGAAGAGCGCCCATTATCTGTTTAATCAATGATAGGAAAAACTTGAGAGAGTTTACCCACATTAGTGTTTCACAACAATTTCATGGATTAAAGCCCACATCCATAATTAGCTTAGCATAGAGACAGAGGAAAAGTAAGTGGTCCTTGTTTCTTTGCTGGAAACATAGTTGGTAACAGGATGGGGGACAGTAGGAGCTAATTTGAAGGCAACAGGTTCCCAGGTCAGCTCTTTACTCACTAGAGACCCATTTTCACACATCCCTCCTTACACCGACTAGCAACCATTCACTCCTCCTGAAAATCAGAGACAGAATAATATGAGACAATTCATTTGGAAGATTTGAATATTCAGCTTCAGATCCTCAGATTTCTTCTAGTAGTTTCTTGGAGATCACAGTTCTTGCACTTATAAACCCAGAACATCTCCCATCTCCCACCTTTTCAAGTGCATGTGCAAAAGGAATGTGGGGAAGCAGGTGGGGAGGGTGGGATCCTTGCATAATTTACCTCCTCTTTCTTTCCCAAAGTTGATTCTATCCTGCTGGATGATTAAGAAGATTTCAGGGGGATGGCTCATTCAATCCACAGACACTCAGAATCTATAGTGATCATCAATGCTTTTTGTTTATATAACCCTAATTTTTTTTCTTTCAAACCCTCAAATATTTCTATGTATCTGACATCTAAAAAGATTCGATAGTTGCAAAAGATGTAATTTTCACCATACTAAAATTAATTACATTTTAAAATAAAACTGCTACATTAGTCTTTTAAATATATCCTTCAAATCTAAATACTACAGTGAATCCACCAGCATCTACTATGACACATATGTACAGTCATGTCTTTAAGAGTCAGAAATTTTACGTAGCTTCTTTCTCTCTTTGAACTCATAATGACATTTCACATCCCCCAAAGAATTTCATTCTCATGTATAAACATCTTTTTCTTAAAACTTCCATTCAAACTGCTTTACTTCTTTGCAAAAATCTGTCTATAATTAAGACTTTTATTTTCTGTCACTACCGTTCTTTCTGTCAATACTCACATCAGTATTTGAAAGTTCCTTTCTTTGGCCCTCCACTGGTTTTTACTTCTTGGAACCACACACGACACTGAAATTAGGGATGGGTAAGAGGTAAGCCTGTATTTTGCAGAATTGGGAGAATGGAATTTGACAAGAGGGATGAAGGAAAGGGAGCCCATTCCAACCACAGGCATATTTCAGGCCGATCAGTTTTATGGAAGATTGAATGGAAGTTGAGGATCTGGAAACTGAACCTCCTGAAAGTCTTCACGTGCCACGTGCCCTGGTTGGCACGCACATCCTTGTCTGGAAAAGAACACCAAACTAAGTGCTCACTGACACGAAGAACCTCGCTTGGGTTTGAACCAGTCTGGAAAATGCCCTGGACAGAAGGGTCACCTGGCTCCCACATTTATGCCTCCTTGCCCCATCAGCCCGCAGGTCATCCAGATGGCCTCCTGGAGGAGGGGGCTCCTCTCCCACTTCTTGGCCTCCCACTCGAATGGGGTCTCAGGTACTGAAATGATCATGGGGTTGGGAATCAGACAGACATGAGATGAAAGCATAGATCTGCCACCTGTTATCAGAATGAACTTAGTCAAGCTAATTAAATCTCTGGGCCCTAGTTTCCTCACCTTATAAATGAAGCTAATAATACCTGACTTTTGTGAGGATTAAACGAGGCAATACCTTTTTGAAGCACTGAGCACAGTGCACACAACACACCTGTTTGCGTTGCCCCTTTCTACCCTCCCCCACAGGTTGTTATTCAGCATCCTTATCTGCTCATCTCCCAGCTCCTAACCAAAATATACACATTTTAGTCAGTTCTACCTTAAAGTTAGGATATAAAATGGCAGGAAACAAATGCTGCATGTTCTACATGTTTACATGTTTTGTTTCGTTTTTATTTGGCTTTTGGTTAAGTTTTTAAAATTTGCTATCAAAACCTACATCTAAGCAATAATTCGTCAAGGGCTGAGATTTCGGGTACAGCCCTGGAGGGAGATGAATTTGAGGCAAGAAAGAGCCTCTCCATTGCCCAGAAACTGTACTGTAGTAGTTGTTCCTGACTCAGTCCAGGTGTTGGGTGGCCTTGACTATGATCTGAATTGACCACTGAAGTCCTCGGGGCCTTGAGGGGAACAGACCTAATCTTCCGAGTGATCCTAGGATCACCATCATTGCCTACACCCACCCCCAGCTTCTGAGCAAGGTCTGCAGCAGAAGGGTCATATACCTGGTTGATGCCAAGTCTCATACATACAGCTTAGCTCCATTTCAGACGAGAGCCGACTCTAGGTCTGTGTGGATCTGATTACACAAGCCTTAAGAACAGGCAAACAGAACCAGCTCCTGTGCTTATTAAGTGTTTGATCAAATACTCCAAGTAATGGCAATACCCACTTCTACTCCGATTCTCAGCATCTTATAGACTAATCAGCTTACAAGCTAATAAATAAAAAATAATAATAAAAATAAGGAGAAAGTCCCAAGTACTCTAGCACCTACCACAGAGTAGGAATAGTTACGTTACCGAAATACATTCTAAATACTTTCTAAACACACTAAACCTCATATAAAGTTGTTCTTTTCCACAATTTTAGAATTAATATCTACAATTTGCTTTGTGATGTTTTAAATACAGGTGTCTTCCCTGTCCTTTAGCTTTCATCCTAACCAAATGGCTTTGAAAGGTCATGTGGAATTTAAATACTATCAAAAATAGCCAACATTTTGCTTTTAGTTATATGGAATTGAATCCAACCCCATCTACTCTCTTCTTTAAGTCTTCAAGTACATTTTTTTTTTAAGTTTAACATTCACTTAAAGTTTCCTTCCCCCTTCAACATATAATTGCCTCTCACACAAAGGCATTCTGTAAGACAATATAAGGAAAGTAATCTGAAAAAAAGTAGAGCCGATTTTATTTTACAAACACAGCAAACAAGTTACACTACTAACTCACCAGGCTGACATTGCACCAATGATCATTTTCCATTTTATAGAAATGTCACCTTTAGAATTTTTCTTCATGTATCAGGGTTTATGAAATTAATTGACGATTGAGTTATAATGCAAGATATATAGTACCAAGCAGAACTGTGGGATATAGACAAGTTTCGGGGATATCCATTCTGTTTTAGAGTTGTAGCTTAAGCACTGCTTGGAATTTTGGGGGATCTACTAATACGTCAAAAGTTTCATTATAAACAGTCGAGGCTGCTTCAAAGAACTAAGAGTACTTCTTGACCTTCCTGCTAAATTATGAGGTCGGACATATTTCTGTTTCAGACAATACAAAAAATCTGGATGATCATACTTATCTACATTTAACTGAAAAATCATACAAATACACAACTTGAAAGATTTAAAGCCCCATGGTTGGATTCTCTGGAGGTAACATACTCTAGGATTTGGGAGATTACAGGTCTAGGACTAGCATTCATATTACAAACAAGTCTAGGATTTTTGTCTTGGAGTATGACTTAGAACCTGTTAACTAGCAACTTCAAAAAGCATGCCCTGACTCCAGTGAAGTGATGGTTTCATCCTCTGCCATGAATTAGAATTAAGTAGATTTGCAGCTCCTGGTTTTCAAACACTTCTGAATGTGACTTGTATCCACATTATCAAAATAGGAAGTATTTAGGCAGAGCAGTTTTCCTTCTTAATAAACCTAAGATGCTTTTCAAGGCATATATGATTTAGAAACTCAAATAAAATTTTTTCAGCAATTTAAATCTTTTTGCTTTTAAATGTTACCCTTGCAACCTCTTGAATCATGCTTAAATAGATTTGTTTCAATTTGGACATATAACAGATGTGCAAATACTATTATTTTTAAAATTCAAGTTCTAAATTTAAATGAACACCATTTTTATAAAGCAAAGCAAATCAACTTTTGGTATATGGCTTGAGCACGGCTTCATAACGGATGGATATTTGGGGTTTTAAAATGATAAAATTTTTTCTTTAAATAAAACACCAAAATGTTTTCTAACCAGTCTGAATCATACTAACTTTCAAGATAACCTGGAGCAAATGACAACGCCCTTTTAAATTTCAATATATGATTGATTAGATGATTGATTCACTTTTCCACGAGTGAGGCAAAATAATATCTATTTTATTATGAAGGTAAACAAAGTACCTCCTGCCATTTGTCAATGGGCTATACAGGTAGACTTTCAGCTGTGAAATGCAAGGTTTCTCAGCAGATCTGCAGTTTCTATTTCCAAAACTCCCATGCACTTGCTTATTTCCCTACTTCTGCTAATGGGACCTTCCTTTTTACAGAAGTTGGCTTATCACCTAGGCTCAAGCTCTTTGAATTACAAGACTCTTGCTTCTCATTTGTTGCCTATAGTCAACTGATCGCCAAGTTCTGTTGATTTTATTTCCACCACAAACCATGAGGATGACCTTTCATGCAGAGTACAATTACTCTAGTTGACCATTCTCATATCTCTCCCAAAGACGTTGCAATATACCCATAAGTGTCCTGCGTCCAGATCTGCTTTTGGCAGAATAATCTTCCTAGAATACAGCTCTTGATTATGGCCTTCTCTGACACACCTTCTTCACGTTGCCATGTGAATTTAACTTTCAATCCCTTAACTCAAAATTAAGGCCTCCGGGCTTCCCTGGTGGCGCAGTGGTTGAGAGTCCGCCTGCCGATGCAGGGGACGCGGG